>NC_141404.1:4250460-4518594 GCF_034619465.1 Leptosomus discolor
GATGAACTGAGGAGAAATAGGAAGAATATTCCCACTTTCTCTTCAGCCTTCCTCACTGTCCAGTGCCAGGCCACTGGGAACCTGCCTACGGCTCAGAAGGAGGGCTTTTCTCCCAGCTTTCGTTCCTGAACACTGCAAGACCCTAAGGCCCAATTCTGGTGAGGGCAGTTCTTGGATGGGGGGTGCCAGTGGGATTTTGGGAGTGCTGAGGGCGTTGGTGGTTTTCTGTGGTTCCCAGATAACCCCATGATGTAGCTGTAAGTCAGAGCAACCACAGAGCTTCTCACTCCCTCCCTGGGTTAAGGCGACTCCCGTGCAGATGCCTCCTGTGCGGTTTGGGCATAAACCCTCTTAGCCTGAGAGGCTGCAGCAGTGCACGAAGCAGCACAAATGCAGGCACAGCTGTAAAAAGGTTTCAGAGGAACCTGAAAGGGAGGACCTGGTTCATCAGCTCTTGTCCTCAACCATCAAAAACCACCAGGGGCATCCAGGAGAGTCCACTTCACGTGCCTCTTGGTGGTTTTCACCCTTGTCACGACCTGAGACCGTATCTGTGTCAAAGCCATTCCACAGGAGGGAGCAGGGGAGTTCTAGGACATGACTCATGTCCCAGGGCTTTGCATTTTTGGGACCTGTTCCGTGTTGGGACCTGTCTATGTCCCACACTTCAGGCAGTCTTCCTTCCCCCACCCACACATCTGAACTAGCTTTAATGTTGTCAAGGCAACAGTCAAACTGCTGATGGTGAGTAGTCCTTGTCGGGGTGTCCAGCTACCTAAAGACGTGCCTCCTGGGGACCTACGATACCTGCTTGACTTGTTGCTCCCTGCAGAGACAAAGCTGATTTCACCCCTGCTGTGCATGGCTGAGATTAAAGGGAAGACGGGCTGTGCTGTGGCTTTGTTTCGCAGAGCGGACACACTGCCCAGGCCAAGGGCAGCTCTCCATTCCACCTCTGCAGCCCCGTGATGACAGCCCCAAGCGATGCTTCCCGCCAGCCTTGTGAGTCACACGCAGGAGTTAGTCTGGAGTAAGTGGGAGAAGCTCCTGGGGCGGGCGGGGGACTCTTTGCCAACAGGGTCTGGTTTCCGAGGCTTCGGCTTGGGCTGAAGTCAGACTAGCTTGGCGCTGGTTAGAGACGATGATGGCACGGGCCCTTCTGGTGATCTCATTTTCCCCACCATCCTCCTGAAAACCTTGGTGGTCTAAAAATACATGTGTGCAAGGACTCCAAGGCAGCAGTGCTGCACCTTTGGAAACTGGTTTCGGGGCTCAAAAAGGTCCCGGTGTAACACTATCAATTGCACTCTGCTGCTCTGGGATGAATTTCACCCATAAAGCAGGAAGGAGAAGCTTCCCTCTGTCCATTTCCACCTCTGATCAGGCAGAGATAAGGAACTGTAACAGCTCAGCAATCCTTTCCCCTCTCAATCTATACAGATAAATCTGTAGCTTTGCTGGGTTTAGATGCCCAGATTGGCAAGGTGTATTTGAGAGTTGACTCGGGTCTACGCTTTATCTCTCACCTCCCTGAAATACAGGGACTTGCATGGTCTCTGAAGATCAATGAAATGTTAAGCCAAACATTTGCGGAAGATAAATGCATGTGACTGAAAATACTTCGTACTTGCATCAAACAGAGTTTCTGGGATGCAGGTCTCAAACCTTTACAGAACTTTAAACTCTTCATGCCTCACCATCCTTTCACAGCTGGGGAAACTGAGGCACGGCATGATGAGAATTTAAATCCTCAGAGCTGTCCACCCACTGTCAGTCCAGTCTTTGACAGACTAAGTACCTACAAAGGCGTATTTTATTCTGGCCTTTCAGCCTGAAGTCTGTAGGAGTGACTGGTGCTTAGCTTCTCTAAAAGCAGCTCCCAGCTGTGTGGTTTAGGTACCCAGAGACAATGTATGGTTTTAAAAGCCTTGGTGTAAATGTGGTCCCAAAAGCCAGAGGAGAAGGAAGTGGCAAGGCCATGCCAACAGCTGGGGGTGAGTTAAAATTCTGAAGTTTCTTTTCCCAAGAATCGCGTGGAATTTTATAAACTTATGGTTAAAATACCTGTGAGTTCAAGTCTGTCAGAAGACACAGTGACTGTCGACCTGGGTGGGCTTCCTGTACACCAGCAGGCTCTGCACTTTTCTCTTTCTGCCTTTGCTTGCAATTTCTGCCGCATGGTCCTTCCTGATCTCCACCCCACACCTCTTCTCGGCAATCACACACAGCAAGGGCCTACCAGGCTAAACCCATGACCCTGGAAGACGTGTGTTTCCAAGGGCTCTCCGGGCTCTTTCATAGCTGTCCAAAGGGCCTGAGCCAGCACTTGGGTTTGAAGAGACGACATATTCCTTATCCATAAGTTCAGCGGGCTGGAGCGCTGGGAGCCTGGCTGGGAAAGCTGTGGTCCCTCAGGAGAGATCAGATAATGCTTTGTTTCACGGGGATTTCTCCTCCTCTTTCCTTTCCTTATAGGGTGTGTTATGAACTCAGCTGCTGGAGATGAGGGACAAGAGGCTGAAATAGCAAGACTGTCTAATGAAGCCTTCGTTCGAAGTCGCATCTTTGGCAGTGCCCTTCTTACCAAGGTGGACTGGCAGATTTCATCGGTGAGAGGAGCTGGTCTTTGGCAGGCAAACCTCAGACTGAATCCTTGGCAGGAGCAGCCTCGTTATTAAAGTTTCATTTGAAAAATCATCCCTGAGCCCCGTGCCTATGTCGAATAAATGCTGTGTGCTTGCTACAAGCAGAGAGGATAACAGCTATTGTGTTACGGTCTTGCTTGTTTCAGTTGCTCAGTGGATGTGGACTGCCCCGAAGGACAACAGCTTCTGTATCACCTTTAAGTATTTCTCTGCTATATTTGCCTCAGCCGGAGCGCCTGGGATGTGGTTACTCTGCAAGTATTGCCATTGTGGGTGTTTCAGGTGAATGTGCTTGGGATAGAGTTTCCAAGGAGGAAGATTCAGATAAACAGCTCTTTGAGGTGAAAATTAGAGAGTTCATGTTACACCCACCTCTTGAATTTGTAACTGACTGTTCACCCTGAAAATCTGATTCTAAGAGCTTAGCATGTCCTGTCAGGAGCAGAATTATGCCACAGAAACTGTGGCCAGCCGGAGTCTTGACTACTGAGAATTGTGATTAACTTCTCAGGAATGTATCCGGAGCAAGTCATATTTTCTCGGGTTTTTTAGGTTATTATTTCAAACATTGAATCTGTGAATGAAGATTGTAAACAGTTCTCAGACAAACATCTTAGAGGAAGACATGAAATGCATCAAATAAATAATGGTTTCTGACCTGTTCACTCATGTGTAACGTGCATAAATGTATGTTCTGACCGCAGAGGAGGACTGAGCTGCAAAGGGAGCAATCGGATCTTTCCATGAAGTGCTACAGGTCAAAATGGCAAACCTTAAATAGCTACGAGCTCACTCAGCCCATGGACAGATCAGCAACGGCTAGAATTCAGCCAAATTGCTTCCTGAGTAATTAGGATGCCTCTTGCTGAGTTTAATGAACATTTCACTGCAGTTTCCATAGCACAGGCCCCATCCTGTACCGTCCCTGGCCACGCTGTTCTCCAGCACGTCACCGCACTCTGTAAATCCCGCTGCGACAGCCTGGGTTGGGCTGCAGCTGGTTCATCCAGCCACATCCCGTCACAACGATGGTATTATCTGGTAAGGAGGTTTTTGAAGGCTCTCTTAGAAAATGAAGGAGACATTGTGCAGTGACGTGTCCTGATGGCACTGCACAGCGAGCTCTGCAGACCACGGATCATGGGGAGGGAGCTGTCTGCTAAGCAGGATGTTTGCCTTCGGTGTAGGCTGTTTCTTGCCCTGACACCGATTTCTTCATCATGTTAAAGTGAGAGTAAGAGTCCAGCCTTCTTGCCTGGAGGGATGGGGAGCATCACTGTATTTCAGATTGGAAAATGGTCTTCAGGTAAGGGGCAGATCAGCCCATGTAATACAGACCATGTGGAAGAAAGGCTCTAGTCTCTCTCTCTTAGTGCTGCCAGAAATCCCAGGCTAAAGCCCAGGTGTCCATAGTGACATTCCCGGTTACAAAGAAGGAGGTTGTAAATGGAGGAGGACAGAGTGAGGAACAGGGAGTACAAAACCACTTTTGACGGCTCGCTGTAGTGCCAAGCCTTGGTGTAACAAGGAGCTCCGTTCCGACGCTGCCTTCCAGGCTTGCGTTTCAGCAGCAGCAGCAAACTGATCTCTGGTGGTTAGGGGAGGAACGGGATCCGGATCAGAAAGCCCTGCCGAAGGATCGCAGTGTTATATAAAGATCTGGCCAAGGAGACTCCAAGATGGTTTTGCATTTATTAGTCATTTAAAAAATAATGCTGGTTCTGTAACGAAAGCCGTATCCTCATTCTCAGCTGTCGTCTGTTGCTTGCTTGGGGAGGATCAGTGTGTTGCTGTGAGGGCTGGAGGGGTAGGGGCTGTATGGAGACACAACCAGTCTCTAACCAAACAAGGGCAGATCGCTGCTCAGGAGGCACAGAGGGTCTGATGGGGACAATGCCAAGTACTTTCAAATCCCACTAGGTGCTCAGTGAGTCATGGGTCCTACAGAAGACAGTCTGTGCAGTTATGGGATCAAAAACTCTACAGGGCAGATGGAAGCGAAGTTCAAGTCTGTTTTTCTGGTATCTTAACTTTTCAGTGCTCAGCTTTTCAACTGTAGCACTCTTTTCATGCAAGGGATTATGGAGGCAAAACAAAAAAAAACCCAAAACTTCTGAAGGTTTCTTTTTTAAAGGAAAAAAAAGGGAAAAAAATCCCATGAAACCTTTGGCATGTGGCATCAAATTGACCCCACACGGACCATTGGCAAGGTTGGGAATCCGTAATCCGTAGCACAGACTTTGGCCACTTGAGCTCACGGAGAGACACAGAGCTCTGCTGAGTGTCTCTGCCCTAGGTGGACCAGCTGTACAGAGGGCTAAGCCAGCTCTTCCACCGGGGTTTCGCTGCATCTGCCAACAGCAGAGGAGTGTTAACAGTCAGAAAACAGGTCTCTGCCCAGATCTGGAACGGAGTGGGGACTAAGAGCTGGTGCGCCTGCCCATCCCTTCCTGTCTGTCCTACCTTCGTTCCCCAAACGTCTCTGACGTGGAGGTCAGGAATAGCCAAAACCCTCAGAGCCCACCCTAAACCTGAAGCAGGTCTATCAGTCAGTCCTGCCCTAGCCCCAACCGTCAGCCTCAGGGCTCTGTGTCCAGTTCTGGCCAAGGACCAGCCCCAACCAAATCCTTATGTTTAGAGACCATCGGGAGCCACGACCTCCTCCTGGACAGGCACATCTCCCAGCCCCCAGTAGTGGGACTGGGCCAGCCCCAACCCACAAAAGGGCCCCGAATCCCAGCCCCATCCTGGGACTGTCCCTGGGTCAATCCCTTCCAGTACAGGCCTGGGGCTTCTTTCCACCCCATCTCTGACTGGCCCACCATCCACAGCCCTAGTCCTCACCGAGGGCTATGATTGCCAGGGTCCCAACATAAGCAATTAGCAGCTTCGTTAGCAGGTCTGCAGGGCCTTCAGGGTGCGTGTTTGGGAGATGACCGGCTGGAATGCTCCGGTGGCGCTGGGAGAACCTCCTGTTCACTTCACCCCGCATTCAGGAGCAGAAAAGGCAAGGCAGAGCAGGCAGGAGGGGGCTCTGCCATTCCTCCTCCCCTTGCTGCCCTTTTTTCCCCAGGGAGTTGTGTACCTCAGCCTCAGAAAAAGGGACCGCACCGATCACCTGCCCGCTCGGAGTGACGTGCAGGACTCGAGTACATATTTTGACATCCCTAATCCCCAAACACGAGCTGCCCCAGTTAAATCTGCTTGGAGGACTACACCAGCAGGATGGTGCTGCCCAGGAGCTGTGCTGGTGTGGAGGGAGCTGCTCCCACCAGCTTGTCCAGGACTGACCCCAGAGCAGTGGAGCGGCACGAAGGAGATGGCACAAGGAGATGCAGCTATGGGCCCCCCTGAAAGCTCATTACCAAGAGTATGAGATGTGAAGTGGTTGAAAGAGTCGAATATCGCCCCGGGCTTAGCAAAAATTATCTTCAGCTCCTAGGATCAGGTGGAATATGCATGTGGAATCCCTCTTTTTAGCATTTCCTAAGCAGGGCTTTCAAACAAAGGCCCCTAAATACACATTTTGAACAAAGACACTAATTTCTGTTGAATTACTTCAGAGGCTTTGGAGCCAGGTGAGCAGCTGTCTGGCAGCCCTGCCCGACTAGGAAACCCCAGGAAGTTCGCAGGAGAAGGGGAAAGCTCATCTCCTCATCTAATTAAGCTGCACATGGACTCCCTGACAGCAAAGTGGCATCCAGAAGCTCAAGACCCCATGGTTTATAGGGGTTTCCTGGTGTTCTCCTGGGTTATCTCTTCCCAGCATGATTTTGAAGGTACTTCGCTCCTTTAGAGAAGGCCTTAGCCTTTCTCCTGCTAAAGTGCCATGGAGCAAGATCGTGCATGTTTTATACAAAATTATGTGCTTTTTCAGTAATTCCAAGGTTTCTCCATCACTCCGTTGTGCCTCATCCCCAAATTTACTGTAGATTTCTCAGTTTCAGTTCTTTGAGTTACAGATTCAGGGACTAAAGGAATAATTATTACTGGGCCCAGTTAAGGGAAAACAACAACAAAAAAAAGTAGGATTTTTGGCCATGGGTGATTACAGTTTCTGCAGCTGAATAAATCAGTGTCCCCTAACTGACAGAGGATAATGGATTTAATAAATAGCTATGATTAAGTCTGATGTTATTTTTAAATAATTTCAAAAACTGTTACTCTAATCCCTCCGTGGCTGGCAGAAAGGATGCTGCTTAGAAGTTAAAATTAGTTCCTTAGCATTCAGCCTGGTGTGGAGTTACGGGCCCGCCAGGGCTGTGCTGGTTTTCTGGGGCATCCGCTTACACCGGCTGCCTAACGGACATGAGCAGCTGCAGTTGGCAGGTGGGAAAGGGCCGCCCCAGCTCGCCCCGGGAGCTCTCCTCCTGCCCCGGGCTGGGTTAGCTCCGCAGCAGCTCCCACCGACTCCAGCCCAGTGATGGGATAATCGGTTGGTGTTACACTTCACCGTGTTACCCACTTTACAAGCTCTCTTCCCGCCCAGAAATTCCCTTCTGCTTAATTCCCAGGGAATTCCCAGCTCTGCCAGGCCTCTTTACCAATGAATACAGATCTCTGCTGTATAATAGCAGTGTGAATTTTTTTCTTTTTTTTTTTTTTTTTTTTTCTCCCAGCACCTACATTTCTGAGTGAGTGGATCCTGTTTCTTGGCTGGAAAAAGGCATGAAGAACACTTTGCCTTGGAAAGCGCCACACAAAGGGACAAGTTTTCTGGTCTGTGTAACCTCATAAAACTATTAGGCGTGAATAGTCTCTTTGCTCAACCAGATAAAAATTCCCAGCAAGCTTCAACTAGGATCGTGGGAGCGGAGATGTCCCACAGTGCAGCAGGTGACCACGACAGAGTGGATATTTATCAAACCCTCATTTAATGGGCCAAATTCCCAGGTATTTGGGAGAAAATCAAGCTGCCTTTAAGACAGGCTTCCCTCCTCTGCGTGCCACCCCACTGCAGAGCCCTGGTATGTTCCTGTACCGACCGCTGGGATGGGGCACTGGGCTGGGGACCAGTTTGCCCCGACCTGCCATAACTGCCGGCAAGGTGCGGTGCTGCGCTGCCGCCCGCCCTCGGGGACACCTCACCTCCTTGTCTACCAGCTCTAACGATCCCGTGGCCGCAGCAGGAGCTGTTTCAACCCAACCGATGGAAAACCATACTTCTTCCTTTATTTTTGTGGGTTGCTTTCGCTCTGAATGAGCTGTCTGAACTGACACATCCCTGTGGCTCCCCAGCTGCAGGGGAGCGGGGGGAGAAAAGCAGAGGAGGGGGGAGAAAAGCAGAACCACTTTTTTTTGATGCTGCTACACTAAATTAGGGGAAACAACAAGCTGCACCTTGAGCCTCGGGAAATCCAGCTGCAGAGCTTGGCTTTGCCTCTGGCTCAGCAGTAAGACAGGGATAACAATAAATCCCTTCTCCCACCTTCTGCAAGTCCTGATTAGATAGACTGTAACGGACGGGGGCTGTCACTTATTATGTGCTTGTTTAGTGCCTGGCACAATGCAGCTCTGATCTCGACTCAAACCCGGGGCTGCTGCACGAACAATAGGACTGAAATGAATCTAATGGCTGGCGGTGGGGAGGTCACCGGCTGCCTGGTTCCCCGGGAGGAACGGGTGCAGGCTGCAGAGTTAACGCTGCCTCCCGCCGGGATCGTGCGCCGGGAGGATGCATCCCAACGGAAAAAGGAGGGATTTCCAGGCTCCATCCCTTCCACACTTGGGAATTGCCCTGCATCCACCAGCCGTTTCCTCAGCAGCTGGTTCAGGAACACAAATGGATATTTCCTTGGTGTTACAGTAACTAATAAGTGAAATTAATTTGTTGATGTTGCCTTAATGGACTACATTAGAGCTGACGGAGAAAATCTGCTGAGAGCAGATGTTCAGGGAGGTGGCAGGAATCCCTACCTCTGCTCAGTCTCTGCCAGGGGAGGTTCTCCTTTCGCAGAAGGGTTGCTCCGACCAGCTGCTGTGGCCATGAGACCTCCCGTGATGGAGCCCGGGCGGTTCCTGCCTTGTCTAACCCTGCTGTGGAGATAGAGCCATGGAATCATTTAGGTTGGAAAAGATCGCTAAGATCATCAAGTCCAACTGTTAACCTGACACTACCAAGTCCACTGAGACTTCGCAACATCTCTCCGTCAGAACTACGATTTGATGCCACCCGCTGACATGTTTCCTGACCAGTACCTTTCTCTCCGTGTGGTGAAGGTAAACCTATTAAAGAAACATGAAAAAAACCCCAGGAAAAATCAGTGCTTTTATCTCAGGGCTTAAAACTGGTATTTTCGAATGTGCCACCAGTCACAGTCTAACTAATGTGCAGCGCCCTGGCAGGAGCACGGAGCGAAGAGTGGCCTGGTGGGAGAGAGCAGCCACAAAGAAAACCTCTAAACTGGAACCGCAGCTTTTCATACCTGTCACGACGTGGGTTTTCAGCTTGAGCACACAAGGCTGAGCTCAGGGGACACTGTCATGTAGATTTAGGGTTTTATCTCCTTTCCTCTCCATTAGCTGTGATACCCTCTTATTATGCTGAAAACCGAAACGGGTTTTTTTTTTCCCCTTCAGCGGTTGTTCCCTTTCCCGTTGGGCAAATATCGATCTGCCCGTGTCCTCGGCACGGGTTGAAACCAGCCCCGCTCCTCCTCTGCCTGCCCGTGGGGGCGAGCGCTCACCTCTCATGCCATCAGTGACTGAAGCGGAGGCCGGGGAGGGGTGGGTGCCAATCGATTCGCACGTGTTTTTCTCTCCCCATCCTCTCCCTCCCCGCGCTGGCAGTGACAGAGGACTGAATGGGATGGGTCTGATTGTGCTTGGCAGGTGGAGAGGGAAAGGAAAGGGGAGAGAGAAAAAGAGCAGGCCAGGCTAACGACCAACCTCTCGCAGCCTTGTGGCACATCCATATCCTGAAGCACCTTGAGCGAGAGAGCTCTCCAGGCAGAGGAGCGAATGCTGGGGGCTGGCCTATGCAGGAGGCTGCCCCCACTTATCTTGGGGCATGATTTTAAGCCAATTTAATTAAATCGCTTGGCAAGGTTGCGAGGACTCATCTATTTCAGCTTGAGCCAGGCCTGTTTTGATTTAGCGCTGGCTGATTAGGGATTAGCTGAAACAAACCGCTCAGAAAACAAAATCGGAGGTTGCACACTAACTTTTGCACCAGATTAAGTTGAATTAAAAAGCAATTGAAATGTAATTTTCCTGTCTCGAGCAGCCAAGAAACAAGATAATGCAAACGGTAGCACTTGAAGCTTAAAAATACAGCATCTAGGATTAGCACAACTGGCTTTTTAATGCCCACAAACAACGGATTTATCTGAAGGTTTTCTCTCAAACCTCCCCTCATCACCTTCTGCACAAAGCTTCGTACAACTCGTTTCATTTGCCTTGAAAGGGAGAATTGATACGGCCCTGGGATTTGAAACCGTGACTTCAAGCAGCCTGGGTATGGCACAGCGTATTTCCATAGGTATTTCCATACTGGAAACGGCTGCACAGTGAAGCAGTTGTTGCCTGTAACTCATTTGATCTGGAATGGCTGCAGTGTACGTGGCTGGCAGGGCATGAAGGTCCAGGCTGTGCTCACGGGGTGCAGAAGGTGCAGACCCCCACAGTGGGTGCTGCTCCCGCCTTCCCCCAGCAAGCCCTGGCACTGAATTCCAGTGCTTCCCATCTCCCTCACAGAAAAAGATATCCAGCAATTTAAAATCAGGTTTTAATTCAATATTTTAATAGCTGCTTTCCCTACCCGCCGGGCAAACACTGCTCCTCCCCTCCCCATCGGCTGCGCCAGGCTGGCACCTCTGCGCACACGGAGGGGCACGGAGCGGGTTTTAGGGGGCTTTGCTAAAAAAGGGCGATGGCTTGGAGGGGGTTACCAAAGCAGGATGCCTTCAGGACGTCAGGGTCTCCCAAACCGCCCGCAGCGGGTACGTTGAGGGCCGGGGATGCTGCGGTCTCCGGTGGCCGGAGCGGTGGCAGGGGCAGGAGGACAAGCTGTGCGAGCAGCCCGAGCGCCGGTCTCTAACCGCTGTTAGGGCCCTGTAAATGCAAACAATCTCCTGACAAAAAGCTGATGGACACTGCGATAGGTACATAACGTTGCATGAAAAGAGCTGCCCAACAGCTCCTGGCCGAAATCTAAAGGGCTCACGTTGATAGTAGGTTCCTGCTGGGTGTCTCTCCCTGCTACCTCCTGCCACAGCCCTGCCGGGCTCCTGCCTGTGCCAGCCTGCTGCTCCTCCAAATTTCTTAATCCTCTCTTAGCCCACTTGCAACCTCCGCTCAGCCGATCCCTCTCAGCTCCCGCCCGGCTCCATGGTCCTGGTCCCTGCTAACCGAAGGTGGCGGCTCTCCTGGCCTGCATCACCACCCGTGAGGACCTCCCAGCTGCCCGGATGAAAAAGGGACATCCCCAAACTGCCCATCCCCTGCGTTCCCCCTCACCCGCACGGCGATGGGGACACAGCACCCAGACTGTCCCCTCTACATCAGGGGACGTTGTATGGGTGCAGGCTGGCATCTCCCGTGAAGGGTCTGGCCACAAGCAAGGCCAAAGCATGTGTGTGTGGAGGAGGTGTCAGGGGGCAGCCCGGGTGGGAGGGAAGGCACCACCACCACCACCCACCCTCCTGCAGGTGCCTCCAGGTGGCCGTGGCAAGGGAGCAGCTGGAGATAACGGAGAGGCTCTCCTGGGAAGAGCCAATCGTGGTGGGGAACTGGGGGGTATGTGGCTCCATGGGGGCAATAAAAGAGCAGTCTGAGGATGGTGGGGTATGAGGGACAGTTGAGGTGAGTAGCTTTCCTCATCTTTGGAGAGCCATGGGTCTGGTTGTTCTCTTCTACTCTCTGATGAAGGTGGGGCTGCTGGTTGGAGGTTCCTGGCTGTTTGGGGCTGTGCTGGGTCTCCTACTTGGTTGGTGTCAGCATGGGGGTTGAGGTGCACCTCTACTGAGGTGGGGGTGGAGGAAGGACCCCAAAATGGTGAGGCCTTTTTGGGGTGTTACTGCCCTCCTCTGTTGGAGGGGAAATAGAGGAAGCGAGGCTCAAGCAGCCTTTGAGATTTGGGTTTAAGGCAGTGGGGTATAACTGGCTTGAGTCAAGAGGTGGCTCATCCTGGTCCCTCTGGGAGCTGGGGAGGGCTGCTGTGTTGGGGTAAAGAGCTGATGCTGCTGGTATCCAGTCTGGGTTGCTGGGGCAGGAAATAAGGAGAGAGAGGATCAAAAAAAAACCCAAACCCCACCTTAAACTCAAAAAGATGAAATAAGGGGAGCTCTTAGAGGCTGATCTGGGCCACAGGTGTTGGCTGTAAGCCTGGAGGGAGGTGAAGATCCCCCACCTGTATGTGCTTTAGGCATAGCCTGGCTTTAGGGGGGCCCTGGGTGGTGTGTCTGCTTCTGCTGGGTGGAAGGCTTGCTTTTTCTGACAAAAAAACCTCTCTGCAGGCCTGCTCTTGGTCTTGTGTGTGCCTGTGGTTCTTACTGGGAGAAGCTTAGAAACTATTTTTACCTGTCCCTATTTAATTTTTTCACCTAGCAGTTCTTACTAGTACCTGGGTTTCCAGGAGAACTCTTTGCTTGGTTGGACTTGGTCACTTCATGCCACTGCATGTGTCCTTGTGTCTTTCCTAGTGGGGCGTCCTGGTGTGGGAAGCCAAGGTGAGGTGAGAGGGTAGGCTTGGACATGGCTACTTGTCCTTAACTCAGACCTTATATTGATGGGTTTTGGAGGCAAGAGGCCTTGCCAGGCTCTGGCTCTGTGTGTAAGTGAGCCTAAAAGCCCTGGGATGAGAACTGGAGGAAGGTGGTGTCTCCGTGACCCTGAGAAGTGGTGTGTCCGGCTTCCTCATGGGATTATAGCAGCAGCTGTAATTTTTATAGCCTGGTGTTAAGTGGTAGTTTGTGCTTGCATTTAGTTCAGTGCCTCAGCTGCAGTGTGTGAGGATCCTGCTGAACCCTGCTTAAGGCAGGGGACCTCCAGCATCTCCTGTGCTGGGGAGGAGGGAGAGAAAATGTGTGGCAAGGGCTACTGGTGAGAGTGTGGGGGAGGTCCCAGACTCCTCTGAGGATGGATGTTGCTGGTGCGGTTGTGACCTGACCCTGCTCTGTCCTGAACCCTAAAGCACGTGAAGGCTTTCAGCTGACACCGCTCTCAAACCTGCCAAGATGCCGGTGGTGAACGAGCACAGCGAGAGGATGAGGAAGTTCAAGAACAAGGGCAAGGACGCGGCGGTAAGTACCGATCTCCTGTGCTGTCCCTGTTGGGCAGTGGCCACTGGTGGGGGGTTGCCTGTTGGCAGGAGCTGATGTAAAGGCTTCTGAAGGGCAATTGCCCCCAAATCTACCTGTATGGGGTAGCAAAGGGGGGCAGGGTGGATGGCTCTGGCAGCACGGATGCTCAGTTAGTTTTTGAGACGTGGTGTGGAGCTGGCTGGGCTGCAAGGAGTGTGGTGGCACAGGCAAAAGGGGCGCAGTTTTTGGGTGGGGGGCTCTGAGCTGTGCTGATGAACATGCCGGGGAAGGGAGATGGTTCAGCCACAGGCTGCCAAGCTCTCTTCAGCACTTATCCCTGCAGAGAGGGGGCTGGTATGGGATGTCAGACCATGGGATCTGTCAGCTTGCTTTAAGCTGGTAGAGGAGATGAGGGTTTGCCTTTCAGGTTTAGCAAATCTACTTTTTTTTTAAAAAAAACATTGATTGCTTGTTCATCCAGCAGCCCATGCCCTTGGGATGCACTGAGAGGCTCATCTCCTACATAACCATCCAGGCCATATCAAGGTGTTGCCCATGAGCAGATGTTGACTCTGCACTCCTTGTGTCAGAAATTTGGGGTAGGGAGCAGGGATGAGCTACTGGGGGAATTGGATGACACCGGTGGGGTGGTTCCCTTCCTTTCTCTTCCCCTCCAGGCCCTGCGGAGGCAGAGAGTGGAGGTGAACATTGAGCTGCGAAAGGCCAAGAAGGACGAGCAGATCCTGAAGCGCAGGAGTATTTCATTCAGTTTGATAGAGGAGAGTCTCTCTCCAGCAGAAGACAAAAGAAATGAGGTGAGCGCTGGGTGCTCTGCCCCCAGGCAGGATCAGTGCTGTGGCTTGTGCAGTGGGTATCTTCTACTCAGACCACCACCAAGTCTAGCTCAGGTGACCTGGGTTAAATAGTGCCATTCCTGATTGCCATGCCCAGTGTTGGGGAGTGTTTTGGACTGCCTAGCCTTTTTTGTCTTATTTTGCATGGAGATGATGACCTGTGTGGCTTCCCTCGATGGCAGGTAGAACAGGCTGGTGCTCCAGCTCTCTGGGAGCTGGCGAAGATCCTGTCTGGCTCCCGGTGCAGCAAGGGGTAATTACCAAGCTCGTAGGCCCATTATGGTGTGTCAGTGACTCCCTGCTTGATTATAAGGATTAGTTGCCTTGAAGGCTTCTGTGGATTCTCTTTCTCTGCCTCATCTCGAAACTGCATTGCATAAAGAACAGATATTGCTTAGATATGAAGTGGTGACTGACTCGGGTCTAGACAGCTGATTGACTGTGGAGATTAAACCGGAGGGAGTCCTGGCTTGCTGTCTGACTCTGAATCATTCCCTGTGACACAGGTTATTCAGCTGTCCTTGGAGGAAATCGTTGAAGCTGTGAATGGGAGCAACACCGAGCTGCAGCTGCAGGCTACACAGGCCACCAGGTATGCTGCCGGGCTGCTCCGCGCTGGGAGGGAGGTGGCTGATGGAGCTGTGGTGGGTCCTGTCAGCAGAAGGCATTTCTTCCTGTTTGAAGAGCTCTCTGAAGAGATGAGAAAGGGAGGAGGAGCCTGGTAACCTGAACTGCCCTGAGGGACCTCAGCTGGTGCCTGGTTTGTGCCCTGCATGCCTTGCTTGGCTCCATCACAGTCCTGGGTGGTGTCCGCAGCGGGGACCTGTGTGGATGGACTCAACCAAGGGTTGGCTGTGGCTCCTGGAGCTGCCCCCCTCGCTGTGCCTGTGCTGGGGCAAGGATTGTGCTGGATCCCACAAGAAACCAAGTGCCAGAGGCTTGGGCAGGACAAGGGCTGGAGACCCAGGCTCTCTAAGGGTCGATGCTGAGCAGGACCTGGGTGGGGGTAGGAAGGATCACAGGGTGCTGTTATCACCCAGCTGGCAGTAGGGATGTCTCCTGAGGGTCCAGGAGAGGCTGCATAGCTGTTGGTGCTTCCTTGGCTGGCTTGACCTGCCACATCAGCGATTTGTCCCTGTGCTGGGGGACCAACACTGCTCCCAATGGCTGTGAGGACATCTGCTCACGGTGAGCAGATCAAGAGCTTTGCTCCTGAGGTGTTAACTAGAGGCTGGCCAGGGCAGACCCTTCCTAAAGGGGCAAGTCATGACTTGCTCCTTCATGTGCTGTGCAGAGCTGGCTTTCTGCCTGCTCAAACCAAGGCTGTGTGTGCCTGGGGTGCCCTGGTGGCCCACCATGCCATGGTGGGGTACCTGTGGCAGCACTAACACAGCTCTGAGCCATGGGTTCACACCTCCGTGCTACCCTCTGCCAATGCTTATGGCTGCTGAGCAAACCAGGCTGGGAAGCGGATCTGTCTGAAAGCATTTCTTTCTGGCTTGCTTTGGCATGATCAATGCCCTGATCCCACCTCCCTGGCAGTTGCACACGTTTCTGCACTGGTGTGGGGCAAAAAAGAGCAGTGGGGAGCTGGTGGTTCTGGATTTTAGCTGGAAAAGCAGTCTGTGAAACTTCACTTCAAATGTGAGCTCTGGCCAGCCCTGCACGGTGGCAGAGGCAGGCTGGCAGGCTGCAAGAGAACTATTTGCAGATACAGATTTTTTTAACCACTATCTCAAGCTCCTGCAAGGTGGGGAGTGTGGAATAATGTTGTCATGGTCCCAAAAGGATGTGTGAAGTATTACACTCTAACAGACACCCTGCTGTTGCTTCAGTGTCTTCTGCAGAAGCCTCTCTATGGCGACTCCTCTGCTAGAGGGTTCGCTGACATGGGATGCTGAACTAGCACCTCTTACAGGTGCTGCTTCCCTTGCAAGCCACAACCTTGTGCCTGGCCACAGGGTTATGGTCTATCATGGTGCCCCACAGGGTTTCTCATGGCAGGTTGTGTGGTGTCCACTCTTCCAGGAAAATGCTGTCCAGGCAGAAGGACCCGCCTATCAATCAGATCATCGAGCTGGGGATCATCCCCAGGCTGGTTGAATTCCTGACCTACGCTGACAATGCTCCTCTGCAGTTTGAAGCGGCCTGGGCACTGACCAACATTGCCTCTGGCACCTCTGAGCACACCAAGGTGGTGGTGGAGGCAGGTGCCATCCCAGCCTTCATCTCCCTCCTGGCCTCCCCGCACATGCACATCAGCGAGCAGTCCGTGTGGGCCCTGGGCAACATCGCAGGTAAGCAGAGGTCTCCAGGTCTGGGCTGAGGGGCTTGCAGAGGGTCACTGCCCAAGCCAGTGCTGGGGAGATAAAAATATTGATGTTCCTCAAGATGGCCTTATCTCCCTGCGTCTTCCTCTAAGCTGCTGCCCCTACTGAAACCCTTAACCCTTCAGTCCCTTCTCGTGGCCTGGCAGCCTCTGAGCCTCTGTGTTGGTTCTGCAAGAGGATTTTGGCCAAAGCCAAGTGCAAGTGCTGCTGGGATGGTCTCACCTAGTAGTGTTGTCAGTAGGGAGAACACAATGGGTTGTGTCAGCTTAGCCTGCCACAAACTAGCCATTATGGTGCTCCAGTCTAGCTGGTAAATGCTCCTCACCTGAAAATACTTAATGGTGTGTGGCTGGTGAGTGAGCCCAGCCCTGGCCTGTGCCTGCAGGTCTTGCTGTGATTTGCTGTTGACTGTCTTGTGACTTTAGCAGATCTAATAACTGACCCTTTTTCATCCGTACAGGTGATGGTCCTCTATACAGAGATGCTATTATCAATTGTGATGTGATTCCTTCCTTGCTGGCTCTGGTGTCACCTGTAACTCCAGTAAATAACTTTCATTTTCTTGACTTAACAGCTCTTAATCACTTGGGTAATGGGTGAAGGGTGGTCTATCATCTGCCTTACAAACAGCAAGCTGTTCGGATAGTTGAATGAGACCCTGTCCTAAACTGCTCTTAATGACCCTGCCTCTCGGCTATGTACAAAGCTGGGGATGCCAAGTCTTCAAGTTGATGTGATGTCTTCTAGTCTTAGCTTTCCTATCCAGCTTTGACCATCTCAGGGTAGGAATAAGATGAAACTGGTGTAAAGTAGACTTGCATATGCATGTGGAAGGGCTGAACTTGCCCTTCAAGCTTCCTCCTGCTGCTTTTGGGGTAGCTCTAAACTGCTGAATTTGTGGCCTCTCTCTGACCTTCTGCAGTGGTGCCTGCCCCACTGCTTGCTTGGTCTCTGAGGGAGAAGAACCTTCTCAGAGAAGCGTCAGGTGGGCTGAGAAGATCTTGGGGGCTGTAAGAGCAGTATCAATGCCTCCAGATTTCCCATTCCTGAGTGTGGTGGAAGCTGTGGGCTTTCTGTAGCCATAACTATGGTCTTTCAGGCTGGTGTTAAGAAAATACCTTCTAAGCCTTCTGTGAGTTTATACTGAGATGGGTTTTTTTGAAGGGGGGAAAAACACCCGCCAACTCTTCTGGCTGCTCTGTTCCTAACCCAGCTCACCTTGGCTGCTTCTTAGGGAGCCATGAGGAAGAAACATGACAAAACACTAGTTCATGTATACGCACACCTTGGTGGCTACAATGCTTTGAATGTAGCTCCACTGCTCTCCTGGGAGCATCCTTACTGGGATGAACTGTCTGAATGATGCAACTTAAATCCTTGAGGTGCCCTGCTATAGAACAATCAGCTGCTAATAGTTAAAAAAACATTCTGGATTGTCAAAAAATGCTCTGTAATTTGTCCAAGGACCCAGCAAATAAACTGTTTGTCACCTGTTAGTCATAGTAACTTGTCATACCAGTAGATCTGAAGTTATTAGAACTTAATATTGGGGAGGGGGTGAATCTACTGTCTTAGTCACTTACCTGTTTCATCTCCCTTCTTCAAATAAGAAGGCTGCTTCTAGCTAAAGATAGATAATGTCTGAGTTGTAGGGACCAGAAGCAGGGTGCTGCTGCTTCCTCACTTGTTACTGCAGTGAGGATCTTACACCTCCCCTGTGTTTCAGGTTGGGTTCCTGCGGAACATCACATGGACACTGTCAAACCTCTGCAGGAACAAGAACCCCTACCCTCCCCTGGATGCGGTGAAAAAGGTGCTGCCAGTCCTCATCTGCCTCATGCAACATGAGGACAAGGACATCATTTCTGACTCCTGCTGGGCCATTTCCTATCTGACTGATGGCTCCAACGATCGCATCCAAATTGTGGTGGACACAGGGATTCTCCCAAGGCTGGTGGAACTGATGGCCAGACCAGAGTTGATCATTATGGTAGGAAAAAATCAGCAATCCCCAGCCTCTGGTCCCCTAGTGTAGGAACATCTGAGGAGAGGGAAGGCATGTCTTTTTACTGTATGTGGCTAGTGTGGTCTGCTGTGTCCTCAGACCACTTGGTGGTTGGTCAAGCTTCTGCTCTGTTCCAGCTCTGTGGCTGGCAGACTGGATGGAGACTGTAAAGCTGCTTAGAGTGAAACAGGAGGACGATAGTCTGTAAATACGACAGTAATAGCCATGATGCTTTCCTTATTTGAAGAATCAAGCATTTAGGGAGGGATCTCACTGGACTTTCTGGCATGAATCCCTTGAGGTAAGGATTCTCATCTCCTTTAATCTGTCTAGACTCCAGCTCTCCGTGCCATTGGAAATGTAGTCACAGGGACTGATGAGCAGACGCAGGCAGCTATTGATGCTGGTGTCTTGGCTGTCCTGCCCCGTCTCCTGCGACACACAAAGCCAGCTATACAGAAGGAAGCTGCATGGACACTCAGCAACATTGCAGCAGGGCCTTGCCGGCAGATCCAGCAACTCATCACCTGTGGGTTATTGCCACCTCTGGTGGAGCTGCTCGATAAGGTAAGGGATGGGTGCTGTGCTGCCTGTACAGCTCTGCAGGAGCAATGCTGAGGTTCATGAGGTCCATAATGCCTCATTTGTGAAGCACTGGGCATGTGCCCACCTGAGCAACCTGCTCCAAAGCTGTGGAGATCCTTGGAACAGGCTGGGTGCTGAGGCTTTTCGGCACACCTGCGTGAAAGCAGGGCTTGGTGCCCACCCACTGCTCAAAGTGCTGGGGAAGGGGGGTCAGCCCAAACTGAATACAAGGGGAATGGCTGTCCTCACCTCACACTGACCTCAGAGGGATGCTAAAGCTTGGGAGTGCCTTCAACTGTGCTCCTCTTCCAGGGGGACTTCAAAGCTCAGAAAGAAGCGGTGTGGGCAGTGGCCAACTTCACAACAGGAGGCACAGTGGAGCAGGTGGTGGAGCTCATCCAGTCTGGGGTCCTTAAACCTCTGCTCAACCTGCTCTTGGCCAAAGACAGCAAAACTATCCTGGTCATCCTGGATACCATTTCAAACCTCTTCCTGGTAAGATCTCCTCTCTCTTGCATTCCTTCTTCAAAAGAGCAGCAAGGTGTGAGCCAAGTGCTCATATGTGGTTAGAACAGCAGCTGCTGATTGCACAGGAGTAAGAAGTAGACTTCATGTCTAACTTGTTCTTGGGCACTTTTGGGTTGTCCAAAGAGCTTGGCAAGATCCTCAAGTGTTCCTCTTTGCCTCCTGGGACTTTAGCCTCCTTCTGGAAGGGAAAAGAGGTTATGTGTTAATCCCCAAGCTGGACACAGGTGGAAGTCTTGCAGAAATGCAGCTGCAGAGAAAACAAGTGGTCCTGGGGGCACTTCACCTCAGCTCCCTGCCAGCTGATGTCAGAGTGCCTCTCACTTGAAAGCCTGTTGCTTTTAGTACCTTTGAACCAGTGAAATGGCTTTTGCAAATGAAATGGTGGGTGGTGGGTCACACTTGCTGCTTCTCAGTGCGTGGATGTGACTGAGGAGGGTTTGGCTAGCTGCTTTGGTTGGCAGTCAAGCCACTGCAGTAAAGCCAGCAGGGACTGATGTTTCATAGACATAGTAGTCATATCCCTGGGATCAGGTAGGGACTGTAAATGCAGGGACTTGTGGTCCTTTGACTTGTAGATCAGGGTCTTACGGTGAAGACCATCTCAGAACAGTTATTGATTTAAGGTTGTATTTTTCCTGCTTGGCTTTCTGATGTTACAGGCAGCTGAGAGGCTGGGAGAGATAGAAAAGTTGTGCCTACTGGTGGAAGAGCTTGATGGTCTGGAGAAAATTGAAGCCTTGCAAACCCACGACAACAACATGGTCTACAGAGCTGCACTGAATATCATAGAGAAATACTTTTCTGGTGAGGTACGTGAGCTCTTGCTATTTCTCGTCTGAAAATATGAAGCTATTACACATTGGAATGAAGCACAGACTTTAAGGATGCTGAAATAGGTTTTTTGGAAGAGACCTCTACATGACTAGAGCAGTCCTTGCAGCTAGTTCTAGTTGCTTTTAAAGGTCTGTTAAAGCCCCGAGTTGCCAGATGAGTTGCACAACAGATACGGATGCCTTGATAGTATCTTGCTGCTGGAATTTAAACTGGCATCAGCTGGAGTTACTGCAGTTGCTGCTATGAATACCAAATGTGGAGAAGTTTCCTCCTTCAGAGCTGAGATAGCGTGTCACTATGAATGGAAGCCTCCTACTTGGCTGATAACCCTGCTCAGGTTGCATTTGGATTGCTTGACCCTTCTCATGCTAACAGACTCATGGAAAAAGAGGATAGGATACCAGTTAGCAGTTGCAAGAGTCCCCTGACTGTCACAGATGCCATGTTTGGTCCTAGCCTTCATCTTGCAGATGGGGAAACATCAGGGAAGAGGCTTAGTGGTTTGGCAGATCTGAGAACTGAGGCTCAGTCTAGATGTGAACTGCAGCAGCAGGGAGCAAATGCCTGGTTTAGTCCTTTGCCCAGAACAGGGTCTGTGGGATGTCCCTGCAAGAAGGTGTGGAGGAAGCTCTCCTACACACCAGCACCTGCCTGAGGGGCTGGATGCAGGGGGCACATCTCTCCAAAGCAGTCCTGGCTTGTTGCTGCTCCAAGCAGGCTACTTTGAGTGAGTTCTGCCACTCTTTTCTTCTACCTCTGTCTGAGCCTGCAGACTTGGCCACCCTTTGTGTGAGAGATGCAGGGACACAGCAGCTTTGGTGTGCTTTAAAGAACAGGAAGACTTGGTCTGATCTCCAAGGGTTCTGTTAGAGTCAAGCTGGTCTTAACAGCTTGTTACAGCGGCAGAACTTCTTTTTTGAAACAGTGAGCTGCTGTAAAAAGCTTCAGGCAAGCTCTGGTGCAAAAAGCTTAGGTTTATTAAGATGCAGAACCTTTAACTGAAGGCTATCACCATCCTCCTAGGAAAATCCAGATCTGCAGCCTGGGACTGGCCAAGATGGACTATATCATTTCTCTGTGGAGAAGCAAGACTTCAACTTCTGAAGATGAAGCGCCACACAGCTCTGAGCTGGTGGGTGGAGGTGTCTTGGTAGAGCTCAGGCATCCACACAAAGAGGAGTGAAGATGCTGAGTCTTTTTACTTTTGAAACTTGTCAATAAATTGCACTTCTGGCTTTGTATTTCTTGCCTTTGACTTTTTTTCCTCTCCTTACAAGCTGTTGTTGCAGAGTGTAGCCTTCTTTCCATTGTATCTTGGCCCTGCAGAAATGTATTGGAGCCCCTGGGCATGTTTTCTGGGTGGAAAACACAGCCAGAAACTTTAACAGCATTAAGCTGCTGGAGAGCAGGGTGTTACCACCAAATCCCACTGGGTCTTGGTGCTTGTGCTGAAACTTCTAGGCTTGACTTGGAGTGGCTGAAGCAGCTCTGAAAAGCTATTCAAGAGCGGTTTCACTCCTGCAGGAGAAACTATCTCTGTGTGAGAGAAGATCCTTATAGCAGTAAAGGAAAGTGGGTGGGGGAAGGCGAGTAGCTCACCCCTGTGTGTGCTGCTCCACCCTCCATGGGAGTATTGGGGTCTGGATGCAGGAGCAGCTGAGTAAATGCTGGTCCTCTGGCAGGAAGGTTGTGGTAGCAATTCACCTCCTTCTGGAGCGTCCCATCTGCTGTCCCCTAGCCTGGAGCCCATTGGTCTGGCTAGAGGATCTGTATTTTAGGTTTCTATTGTGTGTCACTACCCCTTGCTGAGAGGAATCCTCCCCAAGCCCTCCAACTTTGGTATCTAGCTGCAGACTGAGCAGAAGATGGAGTTGATGTGGCTGTCAAGTCCAGCTTGCAGCAGGCTCTGGTGCCCTGTGTCCATCCCTGCAGCTCTGTAC
This sequence comes from Leptosomus discolor, assembly GCF_034619465.1. Classification (NCBI taxonomy): domain Eukaryota; kingdom Metazoa; phylum Chordata; class Aves; order Leptosomiformes; family Leptosomidae; genus Leptosomus; species Leptosomus discolor. Next base: position 4,272,423 of record NC_141404.1, read on the forward strand.
TGCCCTGCGAGCAGGTGCATTGCACAAATGTTCATTACAAGCTGTGGGACACTGCTCCACCTTCGTAGTGTTGATGGGTTGTGGAAGGTTCTGCTAGGACCCTTCTGTTCCCCATGGGCTGGAGCTATCTCAAAGGCTTAGTTTCATACAAGACGGGTGGCAGCTTCCTCCTCCCTGCTCTGAGGGGTTTGACTCTTCAAAATAACCTTAGGTGGGTTCAGGGCTTTACTTCCTCAGATGCAGTGGGAGGTGATGTGACAGGTAACTTAATCTGAAGGGAAAATCTTCTCTCCAGGAAGCAGAACCTCTTCCTCTACCCTCAATCTGTTCATCAGAAGATTTATGCATTTCTCCTCCAGGCCACCTAGGAAAAAGGGAGTCAGTTTGAAGTCTGGTTGTGCTCCATGCCCTGCAAGGAGGTGTGCAGCCCCGATGGTGTGTGCTGGAGCTGGGTGTCACTGAATTAATATTAAAATGGAACTGATGAATCGCCAAGTGCTTCTTGGTTTTGGATCTGAAGCTATGTACTCAAAACTGCGATAGAGCAGTGCCTGAACATGCAACTGAACCGAGTGCCTGTGAAAATCCTTTGTTTGAGCCCATGGGTTAACACAAAGGGCTCTGGATGGGCTGTGAGCACCTTCTCATTGCTGACAAGGCTGATGCAGCAGCTGGAAGCGGTCAGATTTCACCAGGTAAAGTGAATCTGAGGCAGGTGCTTCCTCAGTGTAAATGGAGATGCAGACCGGGGCTGGGTGCCTGCCCTGACTTTGGACCGTGGTCCAGCGCGGGGCATCCCATGTGGCTTTTCCCACGGCTGGGCAGGGCTGTTGCTTACGGGTGCTTGGGCAGCGGGGTTGCTGTTTGCTGATGTTCTGCTGACTTAAAGCAAACTAAAAAAAGAAAGGGCAGAGCTATTTGACTTCTTTTTTTTTTCCTCCTTTCCTGTGTGTACGGGAGACAAGCCTGCGGTAGATGGTGTTACACAGAGCCCTGTGACCAAAGCTGCTTGGTTCCACCACCGCATCCTTAAGCTGCAATAAAATAGCGTCCCCGTAGCCCTGAATGCAATGGAGAGAAAAAAAATGCCACTTTTAAGAGTATTGGTACGTGCCCGCTGTCCTGTGCCACAGGGCAAGCAAAGCGGAGGAGGTGTTTGGGGCAGCGCTGCTGCTGTTGCCCCACGGTGGCCGGAGAACTGGGACCAGTGCCTGCCAGAACGGCGACGCTGCTGGGCCGTACCTGCTGCGGCGTGGGCGTGCGAGCAACCTGCAGGCACCTGCCTGCCTGGTTCGTTGGGGCTGCTCTCCTGCCCCGGCTCCCCTGCCGGGGGCACAGGCAGCAGCTGCTGTGGTAGTTTTGGCTTCGGTGCTCTGCTCCGGGAGGTTGGAGCCACCCGCTTCTCCTGGTGGGATGGGATGGGGCATCCGCGGGGACCAGCGAGGGTGAGATGCTGCCATGCCGCTTCCCCAGAGCAGCTCGACTTCCCTCTAGAGACGCACAAAAAAAGTAGTTTTTCTAATTAAAGCATCTCGTGTCCTGGCCCCAGAGGAGTGTGGTGATGGCTGCTCGGTCCCCACGTTGCTGGAGAGCTGGAAAAGGCGCTGCCAGCGCCCGTGGTGGCCTCTTTGCCCTGAATTAGGACCAGATTAATTTACGTACGTGAAGCAGGGTCTCTTCTAAAGCACTTTTATGCCTAATTGCTCATTTCCTACCACCACGGGTGCGCCTCGCAGCCTCCCCAGCACTGTGCGGGCTTGTTACCCAGGTCTGGCTTTGCAGGAGCGGGTGGAAGGGGGTTTCTGTGCCTGTCCCTGGGGCTGCACACATGGAGCCTGCGGGAGCCAGTTCAGGGAGCGACGTGAGCTGAAACTCGATGGTTGGTGAGAAGGAAGAGGAGGTGGGCGAGATGGCTTTGGGCATGTCCAGCTGGGTAGGAGGCAGGGGGTTGCCCATGGTGGGCGGATTCCCAGTATGGGGACAAAGCCAGGTTAGTGCTGCGGGGCAGGGGAAGGCTGGGGAGGGGGATTTTAAGGAAGAAAATTGTGAAAAGCACCGCCCGGACTTCCAACTCTGCTGCTGCACCCGCTGCTTGGCCATAAATTGTTGAGGCTTTCTCCTCTTCCCCATCGCTATTTTGCTTCCTCCCTGGAACTTATTGGGAAAGGCTTTCTTCTCCTCTTGCCCCTGGGAAGGGGTGAGTAGAGCAAAGAAATAAAAATCAGGTATTTGCTGCTTGAGCCGGGCCATGGGGACCCTCAGCACACGCCGGAGCAGACAGCCCAGCCCAGCCGCAGCCGCTTGGTGTGAAGCAAGGCTGACGCCACCGTTTGCTTCCGTACAGGGAGCCGGGAGGATGCTCGTGCCTCTGGAAGGGTTCAGGATTTAGGGATTCTTCTGTCGGGTGTGGTTCTGCTTCTGCTGGGAGTGGGAGGGCTGGTTTATGGGAAGCTTTGGGGTTTTTATTTCGGTAGTTCACAAAGCGATGGTTGGGGCTGGTCACGAGAAGGATGGAAGGATGGGGCATGGCGGAGCGGGAGGGCAGTGGCACCTGGAGTTAGCGGCTGTTGGCCTGCAAGGTGGGGGACGTGGGGACATGGGGACCGTTCAGGGTGGGTCCTGGGGGCTGAGCCGGTGGTCCCAGCTGCCCAGGGCTGTGGGTGTTGCTCCCAGACCCCACATGCTCGATGTATACGTTGACACCCGTTCCCGTGCCACCTTCCATGCCACAGCCACATCACCCCTATGTGACCTTCCATGCCACCCACAGGCACCCCAATCACCCTCCGTGCCACCCTGGATGCCACCCTGCACGCCACCCCCATACACCTTCCATGTCACCCCATGCCACCCTGCATGTCACCACTATCCCACCCCCAAGCACCCTGATACACCCTACACCACCCCCAGGCACCCCTATACACCCTCTATTCCACCCCCAGACACCCCTGTACCACCCCCAGGCACCCCTATGTACCCTCCATTCCATTCCCAGGCACCCCTGTACCACCCCCAGGCACCCCTATGTACCCTCCATTCCATTCCCAGGCACCCCTGTACCACCCCCAGGCACCCCTATACACCCTACACTGGCCCCAGGAACCCCTATGCACCCTCCATTCCACCCCCCAGGCACCCTATACCACCCCCAAGCACCCTGATACACCCTATACCACCCCCAGGCACCCCTATACACCCTCTATTCCACCCCCAGACACTCCTGTACCACCCCCAGGCACCCCTATGTACCCTCCATTCCATTCCCAGGCACCCCTGTACCACCCCCAGGCACCCCTATACACCCTACACTGGCCCCAGGAACCCCTGTGCACCCTCCATTCCACCCCCCAGGCACCCTATACCACCCCCAAGCACCCTGATACACCCTATACCACCCCCAGGCACCCCTATACACCCTCTATTCCACCCCCAGACACTCCTGTACCACCCCCAGGCACCCCTATGTACCCTCCATTCCATTCCCAGGCACCCCTGTACCACCCCCAGGCACCCCTATACACCCTACACTGGCCCCAGGAACCCCTATGCACCCTCCATTCCACCCCCCCAGGCACCCCTAAACCACCCCCAAGCACCACCATACACCCTATACCACCCCCAAGCACCCTTATACACCCTCCATTCCACCCCCAAGCACCCTTATACACCCTATACCGCCCCCAGGCACCCCTATACACCCTCCATTTCCACCCCCCAGGCACCCCTAGGTACCCTATACCGCCCCCAGGCACCCCTACACACCCTATACCGCCCCCAGGCACCCCTATACGCGCTCCATTCCACCCCTAGGCACCCCCATACACCCTATACCGCCCCCAGGCACCCCTACACCCCCTATGACACCCCGCATGCCGCCCCCATCCCTCCTCCCCCTCGCCAGGGGGCGCTACCCGCCTCCCTCCAAGCCTGCCCTCCGGCGCATGCGCCCCACCCACTCTCACCCGTCCCGACCTTCCCATGATGGCGGCTCGAGGCAACCGCGCCCGCACCGCGCCGCGCAGTGACGTCACCCCTCCTCCGCGGCGTACGCGGGGCGGGGGCGGGGGCGTGGCCAACGCGGTTCTCCGCGGCCGGGCCGGGCCGGGCGGGCGCGTCGGTCTGGCGGCGGCGGCGGCGGCGAGCGGCGAGCGGCGAGCGGCGGAGCGGGGAGGCCGGGGTTCAGCGGCATCGCGACGAGCGGGCGGGCCCGCATGGGGGGGGTGCGTTGGGCCGCCGGTTGATTTGCGGCGCTGCTGTTGCCGCCGCCGCCTCCTCCTCCTCCTCCTCGTTCTCCTCCTCCTCCTCCTCCTCCTCCTCTTCTTCTTCTTCACGGCGCGATGTCGAATCCCGGTACCCGCCGGAATGGCTCCAGCATCAAGATCCGCCTCACAGGTAACGGGGCGGCGGTGACGCTGTGGCCTCTCCCCCGCTTCTTCTCGTGGGGCCCGGTCTCCCCCTCCCCTCACGCCGCCAGGCCGGGGAGGGGGCGGCCGCCCCCTCCCCGGCCTGGCGGCGTGAGGGGAGGGGGAGACCGGGCCCACGGTGGTGGTGGGGACGACTGTGGGACCCAGGCAGCGGCGACCGAGCACCGATCGTTACTTAACTTTTATCCGCCGTTTTTTACTCCCGCTTCCACCTCCGTGGCCCGCCGGAGCCTCTCTTAATTCTTATTTATTTATATTTTTTTCCCTGCCCCCCCCCCCCCCCCCCCCGGTGTCGACTCCACCGGCTGCTTCAGCCCTCTTGGACTGACAGAAATTGCCGGGGGGGGGGGGGGGGTGTCCCTGTCTCCCCCTCCCCTTTCAGCAGGGGCACCCTGCTCCGTCGTGGGGTCTTTTCTTCCCCCATGAGGGGGGTCCTTGTGACACCACCGCCCCCCTGCCCCCACCCGGCACCCTGCCCATTCCTGGGGTCTCTTCTGTATCTCCCCTGTGTGAGTGGGGGGGTGTCCCTGTAACACCCTGCCCTTCCTGGGGTCTCTTCTGCATCGGGGACGTCCTTGTGTCCCCCCCTTCCAGCAAGCCAGAGCACCTTGCTTCTTCCTGGGGTCTCCTCTGCACCTTCCTCTGCACCATCTGCTGTGGGTGCATAAAGTAGGGGGGTGTCCCTGTGTAACCACCTCCCACCCCTTTCCAGCAGGCCAGACCACCCTGCCCCTTTCCTGGGGTCTCCCGCGCACCTTCCCCAGGAGGATTTCCAGGGCCACCTTTCAGCAAAGCCTTTCGTAATTTGCTTTCCTTCGCTTTAGTTAATAACCCCCCACCCACCCCAGCCTCCCGTGTGCCAAGGAGAATTCTGTTGCTAATGAGAAAATGTGCATTTAGTTACTTTTAGCTTTTTTTTTTTTTTTTTTTTTTGAGTGGGTTTTTTTCCCCTCCCTCTCCTTTCTCACAACTTGGCAAATCATCATTCAACTTTGGAAGTTCCTTCCCCGAGCGAGAGGTGACACCAAACGCGTCGTGCCCCCTTAGGAGGGTGCACGTATGGATAAGCCAATTTATGTTGCACCCTGAAAGATCTGGATTAAGTCTTCTGGAAGCTGCTCCGGTCGATGCCGAGACTGCTTCTTTAATGGGAAGAGGCACAGTTGCTGCTTCTCGAGACTGCTGGGTGAATTATTGATAAGTAAGGTCCAATCCAGTCTTCCAGAGGCAACAGGTAGATGCTTGGAGATCTCTTGGGCTGAAGGAGCCACAGGGCTACTTGGAGTCGCTGGCATTGATCTACATAGAGCTGTTGCTGTGGGTGCATAAAGCATTGTCAAATAATGAGAAAACGGCGCTAGTTAAACTTCAGTTACAGGTTAACTTGCTTCTGGCATATAACGCAATCAATGAGAAGCAGCTCTTTAAAAAAAAAAAAAAAAAAAAAAATCCTGGTTTTCCTTTAATCCTTTTTTTGATTCTGCACTGCTTGTGCTTTAGAAGACCAAAGTTTTGTGAGGATAATGTAAATCTGAAAATCCTTTTCTTGGACTTGAGAAGGCTGAAAATATTTTTAGGTTGTATGGATGCTGTTTGATCTGAAATTGGTTTTGTGGTGATGTGTACTAAATGTCAACTTCAGTCATTAATGTGGCTTATTTTTATGCAAGTCAGTCAATAAAAATGTTGTGAGTTAAGTAACTTACGCCGTGGTCTTAGCCCTTCTTCTGAGCTGGAGGATACCATTTAAATAACAGAGGGAAAGCTGTTGGCTTTAATTTTAAAGGATGAACGCTGCATCAAAATGCTTTTTTACTTGTAGCATGCGCTTGTCTTCTCTCCTAGCTGAGAACATTTTCTGGAAGGGACTGAAGTTTCAGTTCATTGAGCAACTTCATGGATTATTTTTTTTTTTTTTTACTCTCCTTTTTTAACTATATTGAAGAAACCTCCTGCTTGCTCAAACACGTTCTGTTTTGACAAGCAGGAAACCTGGGTGGTGTGACAAAAATTGCTGTATTTAGTCAAAAAATAAATTGCTTTGGGAGAGGTTTAGCTTTAGAATCATTAGGCAATGCTGTATTCTTGGCTTCACTGGAGCCTAGTGTGCTGACTTACCTGTTTCAAATAGCTGTAGCTAGCGTGACTTTTGTTTTCTCATCTGTTTTGCTACTGGGAGATTTCAGCAGATTTAAATCAAGACAGAGGGCCTCTTCTGTTATAATTTACTACCTGCATTGTGTTTCCTGTGATTAGAAACCATTTACATTTGGCACTACTGAAAATAGCTGTGTAAATACCACTTGGTCTGAAGACGCCTGTGAGCGTTACTGTGTAAATGGGAAGTGAACGGTGGTAGAATCCTTCGTGCTTTTTTAAACACTTTGTTTTTTCCCCTCATATACTGGAAAGGTGTTTGTATTAGCAGTGTGTTGGGGTAATTTATGTGAATCGATCTAAAAGCTCGGGATCCTCTGATGATTATCAGAAATTATCTTCCAGCTTGTACAGAATGGTGTCAGTCCTATCCCAATACAAATCGGGAATGAAGTAAAATGGCAAATAAGGCATCCTGTTTAGAAAGATAAAAAAACCAAACCAACATCAGCAAGTAAGTTGGATGGCAGGTTAAAATGGCTTTGCGTCCTAGGGCTCTCAAACGTGCTCATCTCTCGTCGTACCTCAGTTTCTCCAAAAGGCTGTTCCTATTGGAGCTTTCACCACTGCTGGCGGTGTAGGAGCCAGAGATATTCATGGCTTTGTCTCTTGCCGCTTGGAGCAGTTCTAGGCAAATTGAGGTAAAACTTATTGTTAAGTCTGTGGTCTCTGTATCTGTACTGTCGTCAGGGTAGCGCGTCAGCGGCGGAATTATCAAAACGGGGATGAAAATAATAAAGCGATGTTGTAAGGGCCTGTGCTCGGGGTCTGCTGGGTCAGGGAGGAACATGACCCACAGGCCAGGGGACCTTCGTGGAGCACGTTTTTTCACTGACGTGCTTCTCTGAAACCTTTGTTTGCTGCAGTCGCTGCTCCCTGGGGAAGTTCCAAAGGGTTCATCGTCTCCAAGGCTCACACGCGTCTTGCTCATACTGTTATATCACCCAGAAGTACTTGTGAAAACTGCAGCCTCATTGTGCAGGGGATCAGAGAAGTTCCTGTTCCAGGTAGCTTGCAGGTGGAATTGGAAAGACTGTGAAGAAATGGACTAAACACGTAACTTTTCTACCAAAAAAAGCTGCACGTTGTGTTCTGGCTTCGTCGGTACTGGCTTTTTCAGCAGCGTCTCAGCCGAGGAGTTAAAAGCTGGCTGGCTTCTGGTGCCATTGTGGAACTGAGAAAAGATTGGGAAGTAAAAGGCATTAGTTTAAACTTTATGGATCACTTCATAGATGGAGCGGGAAGGGGGGAGGATGTCGTGCGTGAGGTCAGATGGCCGTGTCAGGGGCTGATGGCAGATCCAGCTTCTTTAGCAGAAAAGCAGGAGTTGGTATAGCGGGAGACTACAAATAATCATCTCCAAGTATCTCACTTAGCCAGGTTCAGAGTACTTGAGAGTGTGAAAACGTGTTCCTCCTTGGCAGACCTGGCCTGGGAAGGTGCTGGGCTGCCAGTGGTGGTGGTTGTTGCAGTTCTGGAGGGAGGAGGTAGGGAAGAGCCCTCCTGGGTGTGAGGGGGAGGAAGGTGCAGTGTCAGAGGCATCAGGGAGGAGTGAGGAAGGTGATGGCGAAGCAGGTGGTTTCTGTGAGGTGGGGGGGAGAGCCGGGGGGGATTTGTAGGTGACGAGTTTGGTTCCTGTAGGAAAGGCGGTGGTGCTCAGCAATGGCAAAGAGAGGGAAAGAGGAAAGAGGTGCTGCAGGCGGGCATCCCGGGCGCCGTTTTCAGTTCACTGCGGTCAGCGCAGTTTAGGGAAGTCCTGTCTACAAAACCTGACCAATTAGTAGCTGGTAAATGGGTGGCTTCAGGTCTTTTTGCAGATAGGCATGCATGAAAGAATGCAGCGACTTCTAGAAAATAAAATCTTAGGTTACTTTTAAGAGCAGTGTTCACGTAGGATTGTTATAAAGGCGCAGGTTAAAATGTGTCACAAATGTCAGTATGTTTTGCTTCCCTTTCATGACTAATGTATTGATCAATGCAGCAAAGTTAACTGGCTGATCAACAGCAACACTGATATTGGTGACCTGGACAGTTTTATGTCCAGTGTTCAGAAACAATGAGTATTTGCGTAGGGATCTCTATAGCAGACATTGTAAATACTTCAAAAGCTATCTGTAGTTTTATGGTCGTAGAAAGAAAGGCTAAGAGCGCTGGTGCAAGAAGGCAGAGGTGGCTGGCCGCTCAGCCCAGCCTGCCTCGGCGTTGGGAATTTAACATTGAGCCGGTTTCGTGCAATGGGGGACGCAGCGGGAAGCGGCAGTTCAGTAGCTCCAAATTTGTTTTGCGTGGTAATGTGGGAGTGTGTCGAAATCTATGTCTCGTTATTTTTCTTCTCGTAAGGATTTTCTCGTCTCCGTGTCTTCTGGGAGCGGGTTGCCTGGTTGTGGTTGGGGCGCTGGGCTGGAACTCGACGCTGAGCTTCACCGCTGAGCTCCACCGCAGATTTCCTGTGCGATGCTGAGCGAGGCGCTTGGTCTCTCGCTGCCTCTCTTCCCCATTTGTGTTATGAAGCAGTAGCGTTTCCATGAAGGTAAATTTGTGGCTGTTCAGAGCCCCTTGGACAGGGATGGCAAAGAGGCTTGGGGCATATAACGATGGGGACTTGAACAAAACAATAAAATCTTGCTTTCACAGGGGGAAGTGGGGAGCGCAGCCTTTGCAGCCGGCCAGCTGGCAACTCTGGGCTGCCGGAGTGGGAATCCAAAGAGCAGCCTTTTCCTCTGGGCAGGCTGTGGGTAGCAAGTCTCCTTTTTTGTTTCTCCCAGTAAGTCAAAGCTGTGCCAGCACCATTGTCCTGGTGGAAGTAAATTAAATCTCCTAAAAGACTTTGTTTGAGTATCCCCCTCAGGCAGGGAAAGTAGAGACAATAACTACTTTATCCCTAACTTGAAACTTTCTTTTCTCAAATTGAATGTCTTCATATAAAGAAGTGCAATTTGGGATGTGGTTGTGCCATTACTTAATTATTTCTTTTTTATTCCATACTACCGACCAGTTTAAGAACAGTTTTCTCATCCATTTCCTTAAATGGCTTTATCACATTTCTGAAATTTTGTAGCATCATACTTTCTCTTTGCGTTGCAAAATTAAGCATCAATTCCAGGGTAATATAAGCAGTGTTTCCAATTTCTCAGCGAGAAAGTCAATTTGACACGTCGATGTTGTGTGTGCCGGGTAGCTGACCTCTTACTGACAGCTCAGAGACTGCTAAAACTGCCGCTGGAAATACAAAATAAACGCGACCCCTCGGTTGTTTCTGTAGCTGACGGGAGGTGTGCCGGGTGGGTCGCAGAGCGAAGAAGGGCTGTATGGAAATACCATCTCTGCGTGTGTGTGTTTGGGAGGTTTACCTGGATTGCTGCTGTGTCCTGGTGACGTGCTTAAAGTTGGGATTAATTTGGTTCGGTTACTTGCTGCTGTTTATGGTTCTAGAGTTAACTACTCACTCGGCTGCCTTGTTGGTTTGGGCCGTGTTGGTTGAGGTAGCGTGGTAGGGCAGAGTGGTCTGGAGGAGATGCGGTTAAATCGGGCGGTGTAGTTTACTCGTGAAGTTCAGGTATGTACAGAGCAGAGCAACTCATTTAAGACTTGAGTGAAGAAAATATTTTAAAAAAAAAGTCTAGAAGAGATAGTTCCATCTGCCATCTTTTTCCCTAAATTAGGAATTGAATCTTTTTCGTTGTTTTTCCATTATGATTCCTCTGGAAATGGTCAAAATATTCCTGTGGAAAGGACCAACTTCTGGAATATTATTGAAAGCTTTTACCTGTGTTAGTGCTTGGATATTTTTAATGAAAACTGATGCTGATTTATTCTCCCAGAAACACGCTGTTGCTGAAAATGCTTTGTTCTTTCCTATACCAGCAGTTGCAGGAGGAGGGGAAGGAGTCGGTGAGATCTTGAGCCTCGAGATGCTTGTTGAGAACCACCGCGTTGTTTCTCCTGTTGTCTGGATCTGATTAGGTTTTAGGGTATGTCTGTGTCGAGGTCTCACGTATAGTCCTCGATGCTTTTGCCAACACCAGGATGCCTCCTCTTTCAACAGTAAGGACAGCACTACAGTTGGTTGACTTCCAGTTTTCCTTACCTTGCTATCATCTCACCCTCTGTAGCACTTATATTGGAAAGCCTGAAGTTGAGCATGTGGGTAGTTGACATCGAGCACTCGTCTCGTGGCTGGTGGTGAGGAAGCTGCCCTGCTCTCAGATGGTGATGTTTCAGGTACTTACTAATGAGTTCCTGCAGATGTTGCTGCAGTAACTCAAGATGTTCCCTCCTTGTTAATCTGCTGACCCCCATTGCCAAAAAATTTGTCACCCACCGTGAGAAAACTGGCAGAAGAAAACCTGTGCTCCTACTTCAGCTGCTTCCGTGCAAATTCAGCTTCCCCGTGTAAGTCTAGCTCAAGAATTTAAACTAAGATGCTGTACTTTGGAAAGCTGTGCATGGGTTGCCTTCGGTGGGGGAGAGAAAAACAGAAGAGTAGTGATTTCTTAAACCACGCAGTAGGCTTTACTAGAGTTTGTTTATTAGTAAATTTCAATTTCCTCAACATTTATTCCAGTGTTAATGTAATAGAAGAAGAAACCTGCACGTATGCTTGCTAAAGGAGGGTCAGTAGGTCTGTAACAGGTTAAGTTGCTATGTGTTTTTAAATTTTGTTTCACATCTCTTTAAAGGGAAAGACTGTAATTTCTGAGAGGACATCCCCGGGGATAGTTTCCTCTGCTTTCCATCTCTATCTTTCTTTGTGAAAGTCTTAAAATGCAATGGAAGGACGTAGCAAAAATGTTGAAAGTTTTTCTTTCAACTATTCTCTTATGAACTGGCAACTACATGGGGAATATTTGGGGGTATAGGAGCTGGGTGATAAATTTGACAGTACTGTAGTTGAGTTGGCAGAATAAGCATGCATGCTGTTTTAGAAAGAATCTCTCCACAGGGCTGTAATAGCTTGATGCCTTCCTCTTCAGTAAGTCATTTTTGTCAAGTTAAAGGCCAAAATTCAAACTGGCTTGTTGTCAAGGACACTAAGCACAGCAGGCAAAAATCCCCAAGGCTACCCAATTCACAGCATAGCTAGATAAAGCTGGCAGACCGTGGTTTGCTCGTTTACTTTTCTTCCCCTCCCCCATGAAAAATCCTCTTGCCTGGGTTTTTTTGGTTTTTTTTTTTTTTGAGGATATGGACACTAGCATGCATACTAATACAATTTAACAGCAAGTATTTAAATGGAAGGTTTGTTCATCTGTTTGCGGGTAAAACAATCCGTTATTGTTTGGGAGCAACGCACCAGTAACGCACAGTCCCCCCCCCCCAGCGACTGCGTGGTGCTGCAGGCTGCTCCGCCGTTCCAGCTGTGCCACCTCCGCCACAGCTGGAGGGAATTGTCGTTGGCAGAGGACCGGAGAGCAGCAGCCCTTTGCGTTGGCTGTTGTGTGATGAAGCAGTTCAAATGGGTTAAGCTCATAATCCTAAATCGTGCTGTTATGACCACAAGAAATGATGGGAAATCCTGTGGAATTAGGTGTCTGTAATAGCTTTCTCTTTTACACGTTGATTCCTGATTCTCTCGTAAGAATAGACAGCAGCCCATTTAGGAGTGAACAGCAATGTTAAACCACACTATTAACGTCAAGTATTATTGACCGCTAGAATACTCCAGGAATATTATGTGTCCCTGAATGTCCTCACTAATGTGCAGTTTTAGCCATGGTTGGTTTTTTCAAATGGTAGATGTTTCTTTGCCCATGGGTTATGAAGAAGTTCTGCAGAAGAAAATAAAATTTGTTTCTCTTTCTTCCGTAGATAACCTGGTATTATCTTTCTCTTGCGGCAGTTTTTGGTTTTACAGGTAATCAGTAGTAGGTAAAGAAATATTTTTGATAGGATGCAATCTTTTTTCCTCAAGTTGATGAGATTTTTCTAGATACGTTTTATTATTTGGCATTTTTGTATGACTGAATTAGGAGGAATAGTGTTTTCTTTGACCTTTTCATATGTTTGCGCTCTTGTCTTCCGTAAAAATCTGCCTATTTCCTCTGATGGTTAGACCGAAATAAAATGCATATGTTCAATTTAAAGTTTCCACCTCTTGTTTACTTCACAAAATGGCAAATTAAATTTGCATATGTTAAAATCTGTTCTTCTAATTAATCTCCCTTGTTTCCAGGACACTATACTAAAAGCTCTCCTTTGTATTTTTCTTCTTAAAATAAAGGTTAAAACCCCTTTGAAAATAGTTGCCTCTTTATTTTGAATTCAAGGCAATACTGACATCAGTCTGTTTTTTCATGGTCCTGACTTTTCTTCCTCGCACCCCAGTGTGGGCTGCGTTGCATCCCCAAAGCAAACCGGACATTAGAGCAGAAAATTCAGTCCCTGGGGTCAGTGTTTTCACATCTTCTAGTACGTAGGGTTTGTCACCTGAAAAGTTTATTGGAAAGAAAACATCGTTTGAAATGCAGTGCTCCATTTTCCTGAAGAGCAAAAGGGGGGGGAAAAAAAAAGTCCAGACGGCGCATGGAAATTAACTGAGTGTGTGGATTGTGCTGTTGTTTTAGCGTTGGTTTTTGACTGCACAAGTGCAGAATTTAGAAAAGCAAGGGATTTCCATTTGGTTCGGACTTGCAGTGATTGATACACTTCCAGGGAAAGCCTTGCTCTTTATCCTTGCAGCTGATGTCTTTCAGGTTTTTTCACGTGTGCAGACATTTTTGTAAGCTTGTGGGAGCTTCAGTTTAAACTCGAAATTAAAACGCAGAGGTGTCATATTCTGCAAGTAGAAGTCTAATTAGCGGATACCTCATTGTTGAAAAGGACTTCTTGAGCGTTAATGGGAAGAGAATCTTTGATTTGGTAAACTTTGGGTTCAGAATTGAGTAGGTGAATGTAAGCTAAAGGTGTGATGTCAGCCTTTGAAGGAAAAATTGTGTGAGTTTTCTCGGCTCTTGAAATATTTACTTCAGTGTTATATATAGTAGAAATTCCAAGCAGTGTCTCTTGTGTACTTTGCTTAAAAACATCTGCAGACAGGTAACCATCACGCTAAGTACTAATGTTCATATTTCACGTCTGTAAATACCCCACTAAACAACAGATCAGAGAGAACAGAAATGGCTTGGTGGGAAAAAAAAAAAAAGTGCTTGAAGTGTTGGGGCTTTTGGAATTTGCAGAGAACTTCTGCGAATCTAATTTTTCATCTCCCAGCTTTTTCTGATGTGAAGCATTTTTAGGCTGTGATCTGCTGATGCATTGAACCCACTCCTGAAATTGTTTTTAACCAGAGTGGAAGCACTTTGGTGGAGGTCCCTTTTCAGAGCTGAGTGCTGAAATAAGGTGAGATAAGGTTAAAAGGCGTAAATGGAGTTAGGGAGCTAGTAGGTGCCAGCAAGTGGCACAAGCGTCTGAAACACGGTGTGCCTGAGAGAAGGGGCCTGAATTGTGACTTTACGCTGTAATGACTTTGTTCGGCTTGGTGGTTGTGTGATGTAACCGAGTTGTGTGATGTAACCACGCTCGGGTTTGAATCTCTGCCCCTCCACCGTCTCCCAGAGATCCTATAATTCGTTAAATAATCCAACCATAAATTTGCTACTGTAAAAGCACAGGCTACGGGAACAAATGTCTGGGGCTTTGTAAGACTGACTTCTGCATATGGTGCAATAATTACCTGAAATATAGTACACTACATGTACAGCTAATATGCCAGAATAGGAGCACCTACATCTTTTATTCCTTCTTTCCAAGATTTTTAGGGAATTGAATATGACTTCTTTTCAAGACGTATTAATTAGGTGGGTCTGTTCCAGCACGATAAACGAGCACAGGTATGAGAGTCAGTCGGCCAGACTGACACCAGCATGCAACCCCTAGATCTGCTTAGGGTAATGTAATCAGTTCCAATAATTGTGCTGTCACCAGCTCTTATTAGTAGCGCTTTTACACGGTCTAGAAGGAGACTTAGGCAAACAAAAGAAACATGTAAATGGGCGCTTTTCTGTGTTGTGTTCTTTAGTTTGAAATTAAATACCTTCTCAGAGTTAAAGGTCTGTCTGGTAACAGGATAAATGATACTTTAGTATAATCCAACAGCTTGGCTTGGAGTTGCAGTCACAGTGATTTTTATTTTTTTTTTTTTTTTTTTCAATCACAGAAGTAATTTGACTTGTCTACAAATAATGTTTTGATAAACATCAATTGAAATTAGCAAACCAGCCATCAAATGGGATTTATAAAAAGTTGCTTGGGAAAAACCCTTGTAAGTAGTCTGCAATTCAAGGCATTTCCTTCGCAGGATGCTTATCAAGCCTGCATGTGCTGCTTCCAAACTGAACCACAGCATAGATGAGAGCTATTTTCGGTAGATGGGGCAGGAATAAAGCCCAGTCGGAAAGTAGTACTGGGTTTTTTATCATTGCCTTAGGATGTAAATCCTACAAGTGTGCAGAGAGAAAACAGACTTTGAAACACCAGAAGGAAACAGATTAATCTGTGGTGTTTGAGATGATGCTGGTAAGTTAATCGTGATTGAAATAGTCATTGTGGGAGTGGTGAATAAAGACACTAGAAGCCTTTGGATAACTGACTTCTCTTTGATAGCCCTTAAACCAAGTAAAGGCAAATTGTCCTCCTTGTTACTGTGACGTTTCTTCACAGGGAGGCTGTATCAGGTGGAGCAGCTGCCAGTTTGAAGGACGGTCATGCTTCCAGATGCCAATTTAAGGCTCTTTTTTTTTTTTTTTAATGCTGCAGCAACCAAAGACTTGTGCAAGAGGTCCCGGTCGTGGCTGCCAGCCTCTTCTGGCGTGGTGGCATTAAGATGTTGCAAGACAAAGGGGAAAAGGGTCCAGCAAATATTTTTGCTGGGATTTCTTCTAGATTGGAAAACTGATATTAATCAGTTTGCTAGGCTTTTGGTGGTTTCACAAATCAGCGGTGAAAGCTGGCACATGGAAGCTGTCTACAGATTTCAGGAGACGCTGCTGCCTTAGTTGACCATCAGGCTGATGGATGAACTTATGGGACAAGCTTAATCTTCTTTCCAGACTAAAAAATTACCAGGCTGAAAAAGGGATCACACCTGTCATCCTCCTCTAACTAAATTTGGGCTCTTCATCTGATTTCAGTCAAATTTGGTAAGGGCAGTGATGTTAAGCATACTGGGTCTCCAAGACTCATGGACACGAGCAGCTTGGTAGAATGAATCCCCGCTCCCGTGGTCCACTGGAGCTGCTGGAGGGGAAAGGGGGGTGCCTGGTCCCATCTGTGTGGACAGGAGATGTGGAAGGAGGAACCTGAGAGAGTGGGAGAGGAGCTCTGAGATAGGAAGGAAAGGGACACGGGTGCATTGAGTCCACCACACACCTGCAGGTAAATCAAGCTTCGTGAATTAAACTCCGAATTGCACAACACTCAGTCCAGTTGTGGGGGTGTTTTCCCCCAGAATTTAACAACATTCTCTGAGGGAAACATCCGGATGGCTTTATCAGGCACCTGTAATAACACTCCCTATATGTTTGTTTTGACCTGGGGGTTTTGTTTTGCTTTTTAACCCAGATGAAGTTGTGCGTTAATTCCTTACACAAAGATTCATCTGCATCCTGTGAGCACATCGCTTACAGCATCAGCCAATGCATCAACCTCCTACTGGCATTTTTTAATTAAAAGAGCAGCACTATCACTTCAAATTAGTGCCACATAGCTTGTTTGAGTAAGGAGTGAAATGGTGTTTAAAGGTTTTTCTCTTATGAAATTTGTTTGTTAAATTTGTCTCTCTTTTGGTTCTATCTAGTAGTTTGTCATTCAGTGCTTGGAAGATACCAGATTCCTGGGTGTGCAAGTCCCGTTAGTGATATGAATGAAAATAAAAGGCTTGCTTTTAATATCTTGACTATTTGATAAATAGGAATCACCGTCTTAAAAATAAAAAATAATAATAATTAAAAAACCACCCAAAAACCCCCAAACATACATTATATTATTTTATAGTTCGCCCAAAGCCGGCGTTAGCTTGTTTTCAAGTGCACTCCCTGTGTTGAAAAGGTAGTGAAGAAATAGGTATTTCTGGGCACTTCTGTGTCATGAACTGTGAAGAGATGTTTTTTGTAATCCTGTTCAGTGAAATTGTTAGGCCTCCATTGTACTGAATTACTGTGAGAGCAAGTAATACATCCAGTGAGAGCTAGCCCTGGTGAGAATTTTCTTCATACAGCATTTCATTTTATCTGGAATATTAGCACTGTTAACCATCCGTGCAAAATGTAATGTATTGAATCTATTTAATCAATTTAATATGGAAAGCAAACGTCTTGGGCTCTGACTGAACCAGCTGTCCTCCTGTATTAGTGTTTTTAGGTATTAAATTTTGGACTTTGGATGTGTTAATACGGTAGTTTGATAAATAACTTTTTGTTTAGGAGAACTTTCTTCGTATTTTTTGTTGCAGGATCCTGCAGCCGAGTGGTGTCACGTGCATAAAATCCTATGTCTGACTATGAAACATGTACGTTAAGGTGGTTGGTGTAGGAAGAGGCCCGGTATCTTTTCGTTCAGGCTTCAGTTTGTTTATGCAGTATTTTGATTAAGGTATCTCGGAGCAGTAGTGGGCTTCTAATTTACTGATACAAGGGATCCTGACATTTTGTACAAGGACAGTAGCAAACAATCGCTGTTGCAGGCAAAGTGATGAATGTATAATGTTGAGAAAATCATAACCAAACATCCTGGTCAGAATAACGTGTTGAAACGTTCTCACCAAGATCCCAGCCTTTGTGACTGCGGATTCACTTGGGTTTAGAAAGGGGGTTTCCTTTATCGAGTAGCTTGCAAGTTGTTCCTAAAAAAAAAAACGGCCCCAGGGGGGAGGTCCACGTACCTTGCTGATAAGCCACTGCTGAGAAACTGACGTTGCAATGAAAGCGTTTATTTTTTTGATTGAAAACAAAAATGTTTGCTAGAATGCTGTGTGCATGCTGTATGTTACCTGTTTTGGTCTAAACTCTGTTTTTATTTTGCGCTCTGAAGCCAGTCTGTAACTAAAACGTTCCTAGCATCTTTTGGCTGGAGATTCAATCGTGGACATTTTTCATCCCACTTTCAAGAAGATGGTTCCAGCCTTTCTTGAAGCTGCTCCAAAGGAAATTTCCTTCCATAGTGGGTATGATGACAACAAGGGAAGTCACTGCTTATGGTCCAAAGGCTTAGTGACATCCTCTTACTGTTGTCATGTCCTACCACGCTTGATCTGAAAACAAATGGAAATATTTAGCATAGCTAGATGGTACAAGGTAAGGGTTGGAGTCACTCTGTATCCATGACGTTAGTTCTGCTCGAGCTCACTCAACTCGCGAGTTGGTTGTTAGCAGAATAATGTGGATAAATGTTTTATGGGCACGAAGGAAAGGGACTGTGTCAATGTCCGTAGGCGACAGACCTCCCTCCCCACCTTCCAACTAATTCGAAGGGTATTCGCCATCGTGGATTGGGTTTTCTTGCCCAACCATAGATTGGCTCTGACCAGGCTGTTTGTTTTGTTGTTCCTCCCTGGTGACTGTCAGTAGCACTGGGCTGAATAAACAGAGACTATTGATCAAACTTGAAGTCATTAACTTGGCAGTTTAAATAGATGCTGTCCTATATAATTAGAACAAGGGAGTAACACATAGGCTGATACAGCTTTATTCTGAATAAAAGCCTTCTTTTCATGAAATCTTGTTTGGTGCTATTCAGCGCTCGGTTTTGTGCCTCCCATAGGTCACACAAGAATTAGATATTTTGTTTAAACTACCTCAAGTGAAGAGGCTGGCTTTGCTTGTGTGAGAGAGCGATGACACTGATATAACATGGATCAGCTGAACTTTGATACTAATTGGAAATTGTGTTCGTAAGGAGGGGGTGCTAATGTGAGGTTATTGGTTAACCACATCCAGCTAGAGCGTATCTTGGGGAGGAACACCGCTCCAAGCAAGCGAGCAGCGTTACTTCCAGCTCTGAAGCAGTAGCGGGTCTGGATTGTCCATCTCGCTGCTGCTCAGCTGAGAGAAACACATGCCTGTTAGATCTGGATGTTTATACTCCAGCACAACGGGTGATTAATTATTGCTGAAGGAAGACGTTTCCTTTTAATGGCCACGGTCGTGTGATGTGCCTGTCAGCCTTCCTAATCATTTTAACGTTTTAGATGGAGCATGTCCGTAGGAGACGCAGAGTATTTTGCCGTGTGTGTCCTGGGCTCCTTGAAGACCCGTTACAGACGGCTGGCGGTGTAGTGTGAATGCAGCGGCAAGGAGCAGCGATAATCTCGTTAATACATGTGCAACGTGCGCCTGCAGACAGCCCGGTGCTCCTGAATCACACTGCTGCGAGTCCCTCGAGAGCGTGCACATTCAGCAGTAGGATGCACACGTATTGACCCACATTTCCTCGGGCAGAGCAGCAGTCACGTGCAGCTCGTTGCTCGGAAATCAGATGAGAACTGATGTAACTTGGTTCATCCAGCGTTTGCATGACCTGAGCCAAAGTGCTTTTAGGGATTTACCGGTTGTGTGACTAATAGGTGATTAGGTGGATTGGAGAGCGTGTGTATGTACTTCTTGTAGACAAGACTTGCTGTATAACAACGGCAGCATCAAAAAAGACTCTTGCACATCATTCTCTTATTGTAGCTTTTAAATAGGACGGGTTATTACACCAAGTGTTCTTTTTCTCTACATAAAAGCTTTCGTACTAATTCCTAGGAAAGTTTTTTCCATAGGGATGTTTTTCCAGCAACAGATGGACAAGTGTCCTACAGAAGAAAACCCTGGTTCTGTACTGGGGTTAATACAAAGAACAAAAGTAGGTGAATGAATGATAAAAATTTGGCTTCCAAAAGCTATTAATGTCTCTCTAATTGCAGTCTTTTTTTGGAACAAGACTCGTTTCTGTCCTGTTCTGCTTTCCCCTCTCCCACAGCTTCCTTATTCCTGCGCATACACATGCACACACCCCCCCTTCCCCATTAACAGGTGCCACCACTGTCGCCTCCCGCTCCCCACGCACCCCCTGCGAGTTCAGCAGCGCTGGCGCAGGGCCCAGGCTCATAAGCCAAGACGAGCTTACTGACTGGCAGGTATCCAGCGTTGCTGCTCACCTTTTGGCATCGGTGCCCTTCACAAATACAGTCGTGTGTTTGGTGCTTCTTGTGTTTTTTCATTTGTAAATAAGGAGGGTTTAAGCCCAGCTCTCTGAACAGACGGGAAAAAAGCTGCATAAAGAAAGTGGAGAGCGATTTGTAACATCTTGGGGGGGTGTTGAAAGGGATTATAACAGGCTGAATAATCACAGAACGAACTACTGAAGATTTTTTGAGTTGAAAATTTCCAGGTATTAAAAACAATATTCTGAAACAGCTGATGTACTTTATTCAAAATCAGAAGCGATGCCAAGAATTTAGTTTGGACAAACACAATTTTCCTTTCCTCTTCCTGAATGTACTATTTGCACCTTTATTTTAGCTTTTGTATTGGAAATTGCTAAAGTAATTTTTCCCTTTTCGTAGCTAAGCACTAATCAGTCTGAATTCTTTCTTTAAATTTTACCTGGCCACTCAAAGTGTCATTTTTCCAGTTTTTTGCGTGTGCCTCTTGAATCATCGGAACATAGTGGCTGTAATTTGAATATGAAATGGTAATGAAGACAAAAATAGATGTGTGGCTGTGTTTTGCCCAATGTCAGTGCGCAGAGTTGCTGTAAGAGGCTCGTGGTTATTGTTGCTGCAGAACGCCGGTCTGATGGTGGCCACTGCAAGGGCGACCCTCCTCCGTGCCCATCGTGGGGTGGCTGTGCCTGTGCCAGCAACCAAGTTCTGCTCAGCCCAGCCGAACGGACTCGGAAAAAATACTAGATGGTGCTTTATGTGAAACCCTGCTCCGTTCTCGACATACGGTGTCAGTTGTGTGCGAGAATAAAGCTGCTCACCTCCCTTTTAGTACAGGTTTGCTGCTGCAACGTATCCGGGTGGTATTTTGAACAACCCTGTGGCAGTTTTGCAGTAATACCTTTACTTGACTATTTAAAACAAATGCAGTCTTTCCATTTCAGTAATCTACACTGTCTGTTCTGTATTGACACGAGCTGAAACCCGGCAAAAGAATGGAGGTTAAAACTGTACACTTACCTATACAAGAGTTGGTAACAGGGTAATCATCAAGAAAAGGAGTCAGTAGAATGGTTTAATTCCATCTAGCATGGCCAAATCCTACACTTCTCCCCATAAGACACTAAAAGCATGCTATACCTCAGTACTAAGACCCAAGTGAGGATCAAAACTTCATTTATTAATGGGCTATTAGGCTGTGCCACTTCTTTCCAGCACCAACTCGATCTTGATGGTCCATGTGTGTGTTACCCTCAGGTTGATAACGACAGCCCAGGGAGCTACAGGAAGAAAGAAGTACTTTTGAATGAATTCCAGCCCGTTCAATTTTTGGCTGTCCATTCGCTAAGTAGCCTAGAACAAAGTGAACTCATTGCTTTAGGCTTTTGTGCACTGTTAACTCTTCACTGAATATTGACTTTCGCCGCCCTGATTTTTAAATCGGAGCTCGCCCTCGGTCTGTTCAGAGAATACTACTCAGTCTCATCTGTTTGTTATCATGCTTGCCACAAAACAAACAACAGATTTGCAAATAAGGAAGGCAATAGCTGTAAGAGCATGAAAAATTTCTTTGGTGGTGAGGCCCATGGCTTTGAAAAGCTTTATATGACAAGAGTTGAGGCTTTTTATGTTTCTATTCAAACATGCCAGAAAGCACTTGGCATAGCTCAGTTAAAATACGAGCCTGGAAAACAACTAGATGTGCTAGAAATTAGGAAAAGTTTGTAAGTCATTAGTTAACCTGAGGTATGTGGTTTTAAAGCAGTGATACGGTACTGGTGCCTTGCTTGAAAGAAAGAATGCTTTTCATTTACTTGCAAAAAAATTTGGGATGTTGACTGTGCCTCTTGAAAACTCATCCAGTACCTGTTGGAATTTGTTCTGGTAGCAGTTACTGAAGTTGTTAGTAATGCTAGAAGAGGTGCTTGGTAAGTGTTATTCTTTGCAGTAGATTTCTAGCAACTGCTCGTTCTAAGATTGTCCAGTTCTTAGAGAAATGCCAAACGTGTCTGAGTGTTACTACAACAGCTTAAGCCCAGGGCACTGTTTTTCCTGAGGTTTGTTCTTTTTATATATCTAATATCCTATGGGCTAAATCTCTTTTTCTGTGGAATTTCTATATTGGAGATTTTTCATTTGAATGTTTCAGAATGGACAAAGAAATGCAGATTTTTGAATATGGTGACCATGGCGATCATCAGTGGTTTATACATTTAACTGCAACTCCTAAAAGTTACTCTGGCAAAATTTGTTGTTTCTTATTTTCAGTGTTTTTAAAGATTTTTTTTTTTTTTTTTTTTTTCCATTTTGCTGGCAGTTAATTTCAACATCAGCAGCGTCCTGGGTCACCTGAGCAATTCTCTCGCCAGCTTCTTGTTCTTGGTTCACAGTGCAGCTTTAGTTTAACACTGAGTTGAGCAGTCCTGCTTCGACCAGAGCCAAACCTGTGTGTTCAGTTTTAAGGCAATGTTCCATGCGAATTGTTTAACTAAAACTCTTCTACTGATACATTTAAGCTCTCATGGGATGAACTAATAGTTTACATAGTTAACAACTTACACATAACGTAACGCCATTCATTTTTTAAATAAGTGCCCTTGCTTTTAAGCAATCTACTTAGCGCTTGATGAAAACCAGACATTGATTTTGTACTGTTTATTAAAATACCCCCATTGGAAAATTTTGTTCCTATAAACTTGATTTCGTATCTTATTTAATTGCAGTAAGATATCAAAGAAGCTAAGTCCTGATTCTGTCTGGAAAAACAAATCTCAGCTCTTCAATTGAGATTGAGAATGTGATAAATTGCATTTGTTTTTCCTCCTTTACAGTAGTGTTTAACATTCAAATTGTTTTGTTGAAATATTGACACTACCTGTATGTGAAGGGCAGTAAATACCAGCCAGTCTTTGGAGATGATACAAAACATATGGTTTAGGTTTTAAGCTGAAAAATATGCTTTATTTTAGCTTGGAAGTTTTAGACCTTTTTCTGTTTGACAGAAATTCAGTGTTTCTGTTGAAATGTTGCTTGGCTGTGTCTAGTCAAACTTTGCCAAGATTTTCAATACTGAGGTTTCTGCTTTCACAGGTTTTACGTGTTTTGCAGTGGAAGGTCGGTCTTTTTTTTCTGCTTTCTGTAAAATAGGCAGATATTTTGAGGCAAGACAAATGTGTGTATGAAGAGAACTGGAGATAATACTGGGTTAAAAAGTATAAAAGCTGTGTGTTCTGTTCCTGTCACTTCAAAAATGTTTTGCTCCATGGACAGGACTCCAAAGCTGGATCTGCTTTAACAGGTCTGATTGCTTGGGGTTTCTACTCACTCTAGGTCTAAGCATCCGCAAATGTGTTGCTTCTGGTTTTGGTCTCTTGTTCTGTACTTTTTCCTCCTTTATAAAGCAGCAGAGAGCAGTTGTGCAGGTTTTCCTCCTGGACTTAGGAAATGAATGTCTTGTAAAAGCTCTAAGTCCATTAATTGGGTGGTGTTTTGTGGGGGGGAAAAAAAGCTGCTGTTAATATAGAAATGTCCTTGTAACTTGAGTCTCACAAGCTGGTTGTAAAACCTAAAGTTGTAGTTGCGGTATGGGTAGCTCCACAGAGAATATCTGGGAAGAAGGGGAATCTAAATTTCTCTGGTTTATAGTGAACAGAGTATTTATTGGAAAAGCCTTTTCTGTACTGAATTAGTAAGCAAATTATCAGCTGCACGGGAGAGTCCTTATAAGCTTCTCTTTTGGAAATGAAAATAAGGTGTTTAACACTTTAAATTATGAAAGTGGAGATCAGAGGCATGTTAAGTTGAACACACCTAAATTAAACACTGACTGAGCCGTGGACTGCGCTGCACAGGGGCTCTCCTCCGTTACAGGAGTGTCAGCTACTTAATGTGTAATTTCTGCCTGAGTAATATCTATAGAGTGTTTGGAATTTTTTTCCTATTTTTTTTATTATTAATTCAGTGTTGTTCATCTAGCATATTCCAGAGAAACAAATCTATACGTCTGCAGAGTTGGACAGTATTTCGAGAAAGGACCTTTTGCTTCCTGGCAGCACGGCGGTAGGGCTAGGTTTGAGCTTGGTCCCCAGCTCTGCCTGGGACCTGTTGTGGCCAATGTTAGCTTGAGTGTGAGGTGCTGCTGGGTATTGACATTTGTAGAGATTTGAAAAAGGTGCTTTGAAAACTCCCAAGTGTTAAAAGTGCAAAATATTTTTGGCAATCTTAGTAAAATTCAGTTTGGAATCTGAGTTATGACTGCATGTGGGTGGAGGAACATGTTTTTCATGCTTTAGGAATTTTTTTCCAGATGCTTTCTCAGTGCTTGGGTAACTATAAAAGCAAAGTATTAAGACTCAGCATGGATTTATTCCTTAGTTTTAATGTAATTTAAGAAAATTGAGCCACGTAGTTTCGTGGTGTCCTTTTGTTATGGCAGTGGTGTTGCGCAGCGCGCGTCGGAGTGTTTCAAAATGTGAGCACAAGTGTGTGCAAGCCGTACAGATGAGCCGATCTTGATAGACACTACTTGCTTGAAAATATGAATTATTCAATGGAAGCGCACGTGGTTGGAAGTACAAGAGATGTGAGGGAAGAAATCCAGAATTGGGTTGATCCCAGTAACTACAACTTGCGCAATGAAGCGTAGAGTAAATGTAAAAAGCCATTTGGTATTTCCAGTAGGAATTTTGTCATTGAAATTGTTTTGTTTAGCTGTCAGCTAAGAGATTGTATTTGCCCTGAGAACAGGATATTGTTCTGTGTGGTTTTAACAGAAATTTTGAGTTCCTTCCAGAGATTTCTATTTCTTACTGGTGTGTATAGAAGCTGACACTGTAGCTGAAGCCTGAGCATATACTTTGTTTTCAGAGAGTGGGGAGACCATTTGTGGACGCTTTAACAAAGGAAAAACTTGACTGAACTTGGGAAATCTCTCTACGAAATTATTATTCCACTTGGTTGTGGTTCTGGCAGATGTGTTGGTAGGGATGGAGGACTGGGCTTTAAAAAAACCATACGTGGGTAGAAATGACTTTATGTTCTGTTAACGCATTCTCTGGTAAGACTGTGCCATCGATAGGGTGTTTTTTGCGAATGGCTGTAACATGGCGATAGTAATAACTGATTTACCTCTTGGGTGCCAGTTCTCAAAGGAAGTGGTCGTGCTTTGAACGTGTTGGGAGACAGTCTGCAAAGAAGAGGTGCAAGGATGTGAGGGAGGACGGTGCTTCAAGGGCATCTTCTTGATGACAGAGGAGGCTTCACCAGTTACAGTCTCACTTTTCCGTCTCCGACTGCGCAATCACTGTAGGGCCAAGAAGAATAATCAGCTGAAAGGTGGTGAAGCAGCGGTTTATGAAAAGTTTGCCCTAAAAAATAAACTTTTTTTTAAAAAAAAAGCGCCCCTGGAAGTACAATTTGAGTGAGAAATTGGAACTTAACGTAGCTGGAATTTGCCCTGTGGTACACAGGGCATGTAAATCCCGTGGGCAGCTTCTGGTTTTGGAGCAGAGGCTGGGCTCGGGGCATGACTAAGACTCAAGCAGTCAGGGATGCTTGGGGTTTATGTCTATCTAGGAAAAAGGAGACTGTGTAGAAAGCATGAGAAGGTTCTTGGCCTGGATTAGAGGAAGCCATAGCAAAGTCATAAGAAAACTGATGTAATAGCAAGGATTTAATGAAAGATTTAATCTGGGAGGTAGCCTTTATCTCACGCATTTGTTATGGGTGAGCAGAGGAAGAGAACAAAAAGTCAGTGTGAGGGGATAATTGGATGTGCTTATTTCCACCACTC
The DNA here is from genome assembly GCF_034619465.1 of Leptosomus discolor. Classification (NCBI taxonomy): domain Eukaryota; kingdom Metazoa; phylum Chordata; class Aves; order Leptosomiformes; family Leptosomidae; genus Leptosomus; species Leptosomus discolor. The sequence goes on from NC_141404.1 coordinate 4,297,933, forward strand.
TGATTTGCGTGCCTTTCTCTGATTCTGTACATCAGCATTCATTCAGCTTCCTATTGATCTCCCTTTTTGGTCCCTGCAAAGTTCTTCAACTAATTCCATAACTCTTAGTGTTTTTTCCAAGTTTTACATCTCAGTTCATTTTTAAACTTGCTTTACTAGTCTGGTGTTGCACACAGTCTCAGTTAACTGGGAATTTAATGAGTCTTGTTCTTCCAATAGTCCTGTGATGGTTTTTTAATGATGTTATTGAGAGCTATATCACCTTGCTGGTGTGTATATGAAGATTTACTCTTGATCAGTGCCCAGGAGGATTTTTCAGTTTGAGTAATCCTTAGGAATCCTGGAGATCAAACTCTATTGTTTTGTCAACTTGGTATTGTTTGCACTACGAGGACTGACTCTCGTTCGTGACGAGTTTCTGCTTAGGTAGGATGGAATTTTGATTCCTGGCTAGGTAGATACTTTAATGACATGTTAATGGACTAATAAAAATGGCTTTTTCTGGGTGTGTGATTTTTTTGAAGATCTCTTCAAAGTTGTCTGGTGTTTGCAACTGGCTAAGCTAAGCCAAGTTCCAACCCACGAGGAAAGCGTGCCTTGAAAAGAGGCTTTGATTTTTTTTTTTTAATTTTTTTTTTTTACTGCAGCCTACACAAAAGGGCCACAAAAAGGCTTCGTGTATCAAATCTCGCAGCTCTTTGAGAATTGAGGGGTTTTTTAATGAAGCATTGCTTTAATCTGGTCAAGGTCTGTTTTTAGCATGAGTTCAGGCAGAGTCTTCCAATGTCAGGGCATGACGTACGCTGGTCCTGAAGTCTGAGGGGTCTCGGGGGTTTTTTGGTTGACTTACGTGTCAGGTTGCAAATCTCATTGACACCGTGATGTTAAGCTCATTAGCGAAGGCCACGCAATGTACACATCTGTATAAAATTAGTTCTGTACAGCTAATTGGTTTATTTGGCAAATGTAAGGGAAGACTTCAGTTTTATTTATCTTCTTCTGCGTGCTGGGCGCTGCAGTGATTCAGATTCGGTTACTGAGAAGTTACAACGGTCCGTGGATTTATGCATTTCGGTCTCAAACAGACAAAGAGAAAGAGCAAAAGTATTCCTAAAGCAAACAAAAAAAGGACTAGAATAGAAACCTCGGCCTTTGTGGTGACAATTTAGACTCCAATTTGTGAGTGAAGCGGTGTATTTCAGTTCAGTGATGTGGCTAGCTGTAAAGAAACTGCATTTTTACACTCTTGGTGCCTTCAGCCATCTTTCTTTTCTCATTAAACCTTTTCTGTTGTACCCTACCAAATATAAATAATTGTCACCCTTAAAAAAAAAACAGAATACTTAAAACCTTCCTAGGTTGCCTAGTAGTAGAAATAAAACCAGCCGTTTATCTGCAGTGAAGTTTCGTTTGAAGTTGCGTGCAGAGAATAGGAACAGTAAGCAGAGTCATTCGTAAAGGCAGTTCAGGAGGCGGTTCAGAAGGGGTGGCTTGTGGTATTCGGAGTATTTTCCACAAAACACGCTGAACCGTTTGGACAAGACGTGATTTCACACAACAGCCTCAGCAGAGATTTTAATTTTGGGCCACGGCGCTTTGGGGCGTTAGAGCAGCATGTGGTAAATAGCTGATGTTTGCTTTTTTCCTTTTTTCAGAGGCTTTTTTTTTTTTTTTTTTTTTTACACTTCAAGCACATTATTTTTGCTGCGCAGCCTTCTGAAAACTTTTTCGGAACGGCAGAATTTTAGCTGTGGAAACCAGCCTGTAAGGTAGCATGCACGGGGTCCTGTCCTGCTGTTGTACAGTAGAGCGGGAGCAACCTTACCTCCAACACAGGTTACCAGCTTCACAAGTCAAAAGCTAGGCAGACTTTGAAGCATTAGCAGAGATGTTTCCATTACTTGGATGCACCAAATTTGACCTGCTTGGTGGCCTTTTTCATTTTTCAATGCTAAGCAGTAACTTCAGTTTCATTTTATGTCAAGACCTTTATTCCTCTCACCTCCAAAGCCTAATTGTTCTTCTTTGCTTCTCGCCTCTATCTTAAAACAAACCAACGGACCTGTGGTGTTTTTAATGATTATGCTATATCTCTGTGATTAAAGATGGTCTACACAGAGGTGAATATTAAGTAAAGTCCTTTCTACGTCATCAGCCTGCTGGCCTGTGTTTATCTTTTGTCAGAAAGTAAAACAAATGTATCCTGGAATCTAGCTGCTCGTTTGTACAAGCACAAATGATTAACCTGGACTATCAAAGGGAAGGCCAAAGATGGCTGAAAGGTGCATTTGCTAGCATCGTTCAGTATGACCTTCCCCCCGCTTTCCTAAGGAAGATGCGGACATACAGCTGGTTTGTCTTGTCTTCAGAATTAACTCAGATACTCAGTTGAAGGCTGTCGTTAGCTCAGATCCCATCCACGTGTAAAAGTCCTTAATTTGAGCAAGGAAGCTCTCGCCTTTAGCTCGCAAAGTGTGAATGAATGCAGTCCCAGGTACAGATTTGCTTGCTGCTTTGCGTTGGTACAGGCTAGGACCTACGTCGCTTAACTTTTTTTTTTACCCCTAAGTCTCAAAACACAAGTACTTGATTTTTACAGTGTGCAGCTGGAAACAGTGGTAGCATCTGAGCCCTGGGCTATGGGATGGGGTACATTGTACGTGAATAAATCCAGAGGTGTTGTGGACAGCAATGTGCGGACTCTCTTGCAGAGGAGCAGCCATTCTTTGAGCGCTGCCACTTCAGGAGGAAGAACTTGCGCACGAAGGCTTCGATTCTGGAGGCCAGGTCTGTTTACTTGGGGATGTTTGAAATGGTTCCTCGCCCGGGCTCTCTGCCTCCTTTCTGAAAATGCTGGTCTTGCTGCAGAGATAGGTGTCCCCGTGATGCAGCAGCAGCTTTCTGATGCAATTCTCAGCTGGGTTGTCAGATGTTGGTGCTTTCCTTACTACACCCGTCTGTAGCTCGCTCCTGCGGCACCTCCTGAACCACAGCAGATGATTCATTTCTGCTTTGGAAGCAGGGTGGACAACTGGGGGCTGGCGGAGGAACCACTCAACTCGCTCAAGTTACATCTGCATTGAAGACATCCCCAGGGTGAATACTGCCTTTGTATAAGGCTCGTCCTTTCTTCACCTCCTGCCAAATATGCTTTCACGCTAGTACTTTACCCGGCCGGCTAATTTGGCCTTTGAAATTATCTCAATAATGTCAGGTACTTAAAAAAACATTCCCATCCCTTTATAAATATTATAATCTAGATGTAAAGACATTGTTTCAGTGTTGTTTGGGATCTGTTGTATTAAAAAAAAATAGTTCTCCAGCGCTGTGCAGCAACCCAGAGCGGAGTATAAACAAATACTATGTCAAGCTGAAACAAGTCGGTTGACTTTGAGAAGGCAGAATGTAAATGCCCAAGTCAGGAGAATTAGTACCTTTGGTAACATTGCAACAAACGCAGGGAGATTGCTCCTGCTGACAAGCCCTAAACCTTTCTTGTTTAAAGGAAAGAAAAACGCAAAGAAAAAAGCGCTTCGGAAAGATGGAAAGCGGGCAGAGACGGGGTTTGTGCAAAGCACGTCTCGGTTGCCTGGTTTGTAGATAAGTATCCGTCCCACTCTCCTACACTGCGTCTGATGCAGGGATAAAATCAATAACTTTTTAAGCCTTTGTAGCTAAATCTACCCGAGTTCACAGGTTTCAGGCTCGAAGTAGCAGCAGTCGGATCCTGCTCCAGTCTTGCCGAAGTCCGACTGGAGACAATGCATTTAAGAAGCAAACCTGGCCCACGCCCAGCTTTACAGAGCAGGGAGGGGCTGTCTGCGCCGCCGCTGGCGTGGTTTCGTGTCCGAGTCTCCCGTTGCTGACCTTTGTCACCTGTTTCTTTACTGGGATTTAGAAATCTATGGCTTTTAAGTGATAGAGCACTTGAAAATATTTTTTTGCCCTCGTGGGTTTAATATGCAAATAGTGGAGCAGAGCCAATGGTCCATCTTGGGCAGCCTGATTCTGGAGGTTGCTCCATAAAGGTTTATTTTGGCTATTAGCTGTTGCGCCAATATTTTTCTTACCCGAAAGATTGATGATTTTTGCAACCTAAAATTGAGGGTTTCACAGGCTGCAAGTGGAAAATTGGCAGCCGGGCTCATCTACTGTAGACTGAAAGCCTGTGGCAGAGGGAGGGGAGTTAAATGAAAAAAATATTGTTCTTCCATAATAGCTTTAGAAACTTATGCTGCTAGTTAGCTCTAGAAAGCACACTTGAAATATAGAATAAAGGTAATAATTATATAGTCAGACTATATGCAGATAGTTACAGATGGCATACTTCTCCAGCTCAAGAACATATTCTTAAAACTGGGGATGGGGAAGTAAAATGAGGTTTTTTTCTTTTGCGAAAAGAAAAGCTCCACCACTCACGGGAACTTTAAAATTCCTTTTGGCTAGTACTAGAACCTTCGAGTTCTGATTTTACCTGTACTTATTCCTTGTTTTTCTGGTATTTTTTTCCTCTGAAGCACTCGCAACAGGAAGAGGAAATTAAAGGTTGCTGTGTCGTGCTGCCATAGAACAGCGGATGGCGATTTTGTAATCCTGTTTTGTTTCAAATTGAATTGCCATAGTCCTGCAGACTTCTCTATTTTGGTCAGTTGTTAAAAAAGAACACACACAAGAAAGCTTTCTCTGATTATGCAGTTTGCCAATGTAAGAAATAAGTAATTTTTAATCCAGTCTAAAAATAGTTCCCTGGTGTGGCTGCTTTAGTTATTACTAAGACGGAGGATTTGTGTATTTTTTTTCTGTGAACATCTGGGTTAAATAGTGGACTACTTTGGTCTGTTTGCTTGACATGGGAGGTGAGGCAGTTTTTATTCTGCTAGCTGTGTTAGGTGGGGAATTTTGCTCTGGAGTTGAGGTGGAATTCTAGTAGAAGTGTAATAACAAAAAATAAACTTCTTCACGTGTTTTTGCTACAACGTCTTCACTTTCCCCGATAGAGAGTGAAGGTGAGACTGAATGTAAGTCAGGAGCAAGGTGAGATCAAGATGAGGAGGAGAAATGGTCCATACCAGGGGAAACGGTCATTTGAGTCTCTTCTGAGCATTCCTTCTCGTGCTGAAAGATCGGAGCTGGGTGGGAAAGAGACTACCTCAAAAACAGTCAGGTGTTCTATAGTTATCTTCCTCCCTTGCATCCTAGTTTTAGATCGGTTAGAGCTCTAATATTTTCATCTTTGGCTCCGTGGTTATTTTTCCCAGCCTGTTACAAGAGTTTAATGGATACTGAGCAACATGGATTGCTGAGATCGTACTGAGCAGTCCCTATTGAAAAGCAAAATTAAGACTTGTAGCTGGGAATAGGCCTTGTAGAAGTGGAGACTGATGTGAGTTTCCTGATCTAATTTTTGCTTAAACCACTGTGCTATTCAGTAGAACTGGGGAGAGGGAAATGGTGTCTCATTTGTGGCCATCTTGATGCAACTTTTTTTTTTTCAGTATGCTTTTTTTTCCTCCTGAGTGAGGGCCTGTCATACTTACCATGAAACTTTTTTTATTTGCAAACTGCTCACACTGTTACAGCATGTCTCCCATATTTTATTTACCGATGTATCACGGACCCTTTGTGTGCCAAGAGCAGGAGGTTGCGTGGTATTTGATGGGACTTGGTGTAGAGGTCTCTTCCAGCAGCCCCAGAACCGTTCTTGGTTCAGAAATTGTTTAGTCCATGTTCTAAAGTGAGTGGGTTCTGAAACAACAACAAAAATCCGGTTTAGCATCTGTGGAAGCATGCAGTATAGGAAATAAGAAGGTTTTAATGCAAAGGGACATTCATTAAATCTTCTGAGTATTGTAACAATAGAACAAAAGCAGCGAAGGATTTTTTCTTTCTGTAGATCTTTATCTAAAGAAAACAATGCTCGCTTTTAATATTTGGGTGGCTTTTTAATGAATTATGATAAGATGGGATTGTAGTTGGTATGATTGCTGGAAAGTTGGGGTGGTTTTTTTTTATGGTTTTAAGATTTCTTTATCTGATATTTTGTTTTGCAGTATTATGTGCCAAGAATCTTGCAAAGAAAGATTTCTTCAGTAAGTATGCCCTTATTGTATAACTTTCTGCTCTTGATTAATCATATTTATTTGTAGATCGTGCATTACTGTCGTGGCTCGTCTATGTATGTCATTTGTTCTGTGGTGCATTCTTGCAGTAACATTGCATTACTACACGAGCACGCATTACCCTGAATTGTATTTAGATAGCATAGACTCCAGGGTTGGAAAGACTGAGGACTCACGAATTCTAGTTGAAAGCCTGGCTGATGAGACCACAAGCAGGTTGCTGCTTATAATTCTGTGTGTGGGGTACCAACAGCATCCATCTCAGTCAGCTCTGTTTGTAAAGCCTGCCAAGGGTATGAGCGAAATATCTCAGAGCTGCAGTCTCGGTATTATCTTAAAGAGTGAATAAAATGCCTACTTGTGAGTGTACTGGGGTATGCAGTGTTAAGTGAAGCACGTTTAACCTCTTGTTTTCTAAAAACTTCCACAATTTATGGCAGATATTAATCTGTATGACAGAAGTACATTATCTAATTAGGAACCCAGTTCTCTATTTTGGATTTACTAGAATAGTTTTAGGATAAGGGCAACTTTCCTTTCTTGGGGGGGGGGGGTGGAGAGGGGTGGCGGGCAGGTGGAGCAGAAGCTCACGGTGGCATTAACTTGGAAGAAATAAGACACAAAGTACTATGTTTAATAGCACCTTTTCCCTTCCATAGGACTTCCTGACCCATTTGCAAAAGTGGTTGTTGATGGGTCAGGCCAGTGCCATTCAACTGACACTGTGAAGAACACGTTGGACCCCAAATGGAACCAGCATTACGATCTGTGAGTTGTTTGTAAGGTCATAAGTAAAAAATATTCCAGGGATTTATCTAGCGGATGGCATGCAAGGGTTGGCACTGCAACTTCATTTTGTGTTAGTGAGAGTAGTCACATTTGCTGAGGAGGACTGATTTTTTTTTTTGTAACAAGAAATTACCTGTTAATAAAGGAGCGGTACTTTGCTTTTAGGTGTTTAAATTTGGAAATACTTGTGTGTCAGGTACACGGCGCAACTGCTTACAGTAAGCTCTACCGGAGCAGTGCAGTCCAGCTTTTACAAAAGGTCGTCCTTGTTCTAGTGATTTATTTTCTTCAAATTATTAGAAACGTAAATTTTAAAGTTTTGTACATTAATCAGCTTGTTGCATAGCTTTTAATGAGGCTGGCTGTCGTTAAATTCATGCTGCAGCAATATCAGTTTAACATGCTGTGTGAAATCATAGTGCAGTAATTCATTAATAACACCATTTCAGGCTCAAGCACTTCTGTATTTATAATAAAGCAGCATGACCAATGCACTCTAAAAACGTGTCAGAATTTGTACCAAATAAAGCATAAATTCCGTGGAGTAAAAAGAGGTTATTTTTTCTAAAATTACTCTTCTAATATGTATTTTTTTAGATATGTTGGGAAGACAGATTCCATAACCATCAGTGTATGGAACCATAAAAAAATCCACAAGAAACAGGGAGCTGGCTTCCTGGGGTGTGTCCGACTCCTCTCCAACGCCATCAGCAGGCTAAAAGATACTGGATGTAAGAGCAATTCCTGCCTGGTGCAATCAAGAGCCTTTGGTGCCTCGTTTCTGAGTAGTGAATAGTATTCCCACCCACCCCTCCCCAGCGTTTTGTTGATCTTTCCTATTCTCATTTGCAGACCAGCGTTTGGATCTATGCAAACTAAATCCCACCGATACCGATGCTGTACGAGGCCAAATAGTGGGTAAGAATACTCTCAGCTAAACTTTCATCTTCTTGGGTAAATATATTACATGGACAAATGTTGTATTGAAAAAGAAACCTGTAGTCGTCATTGCTTCAGTGTCTTTTCTGTGTTGTTTCTTCTGACTTCAGAAGGATTAAATTGCGTAGCCTGGAAATTTTCGTTATCCTCCTATGTAGGAGTTTGTTTTCTCCTGGTTGATAATGGGAAACAATATTAAAAAGAGGGAATGCGTCTGGCAAGGTTTCTATTGCAGCTCTGGGAGGGTAAATGTTACTGTGAGACTGATTGCATTTGGACCAAGGTGACAGGCAAAGAGAATCTTACGTGGAAAAGGTGATCTGGAGGAGTTGAAAGAAGTTTTTGCAAATTGCTGACTTAATACCTTTGACTCATGTAACCCATTTCCAGATTTCAACAAGGCAGTGCTAGTTTTACCCCATCTTACCATGTTTTGCTGCCCCCACCCCAAGCTTTTCATTGAGATGTATATATATATATGTATTTGGCAAACCCCAAATTCTCACTGTAATGATGACATCTAGTGGTGAGTAACTTCTTCCCAGCTTACCTTTCTGGATCCTCACGAAACAGATGTAGCACCTGACAAATTTGATATTTACAGAAATAGACTCAGCTTAAGTTTTGAGGGGGTGATGCCTCTGGTTTCTCTTCTCCCTTTTTAAAAAAAAAAACAGTAATGCTTTAGATTATAGAAGGACTGTTGGTAAGTGGTGTGCTGTCATGTGTAGGATATAGCTTTCCTTAATATTTTACCCTGTATAGACATGGGTTTTTTGGCTTCGTGTTGCTTTTAAGGGAACAGTTGTTCTTTTATTATTAACTTGTGTTTGTGGTTTTTTATTTCAGTCAGTTTACAGACACGGGACAGAATAGGCGCAGGAGGTTCTGTAGTAGACTGTAGAGGGCTTTTGGAGAATGAAGGGTAAGGATTGTTTTCTTTACACTTGATTAGAAAAATGGTTTATATGTGGAAAGAATATAATTAACACTAGAAATATGACGTATCAGTGTGACTAATATATTGTCTGGGAATATGTATCAGGTAGTAAGGTTATAGCTGGATGGATACTTGAAGAAAATAAGCTAAACTGGGTAGGACTTGATATTTTTTGTTACTGGTGCTTCTGGCACTTCCCTGAGAAATTTGGGGTATAAAAACATTAAGAAAGTGGCATATCTTGGGTTAAAAGTTGTGGTACTTGAAATAATGGAGAGAGAGAGAGAGTTATTTCTGCATTCACTTCTCTTGTGATGGAAACTCTTGAAGTTTCCCCATTTTCAGAACGGTTTATGAAGATTCTGGACCGGGAAGGCCGCTGAGCTGTTTTATGGAAGAACCAGCACCGTATACAGACACTACGGGGGCTGCTGGCGGAGGCAACTGTCGCTTTGTAGAGTCCCCCAGCCAAGATCAGAGGCTTCAGGCCCAGCGACTTCGGACTCCTGAAGTCAGAGGTCATGTCCAGACACCTCAGAACAGACCCCATGGTCACCAGTCGCCTGACCTTCCAGAAGGCTACGGTAAGAGTTTTCCAGAACTATAAAATTGAAGTTTTTCAAAAGACTTCAGAGAAAATTCTTCAATTTTAATAGACAGATGTGGTTTACCTATTAGAACATGCAGCATCCACGTGCGTCTAATGGTCTGCATTTTGGAAAAGGAGCGAAGCCGTGCAGATGGGCGTTAGAGGTTGGCTAATTAGCAGTTGGTTACGCCAGGATACACTGAGGGGTTGATGGTAAATTAAACATGAGGTTGTGGTATGATGCTGTTACAGAAAACTTACTGCTAATCTTGGCTGTGTATCTAGGGAGAACGAATGTAAAGAGCTCTTTAAACTAGAGCAGTAATGCTATTTTTTCCTTCCCCCTTGGCATGTTGTGTAGGTTTGAGCCCACGTTTGAGAAAAGATCAGGAAAATAGAAAAAGCGACAAAGAAGCCAGTAGTACAGAAGATTAGGGAGAGTAAGATTAAGGAGAATTTAAATCTTGGAAAAGAGCACACCAAATCTAGGAGTAAAGAAATCCAGCTTGGGGGTTTGAGTTGTCTCAAAATCTAAAAATAAAAATGCAGACTAAAACATGCTGGTGCATGGATTCATGAGTTTTAGAAAGAACACGGAAATGTGTAGCCGAGTAAGTTTGTGACGACTGTTTAAGGGCGCAGCAGTCTCTGCTGCAAGAGATCGGGGGGTGGCTGAAGTACTTTCTCCTGGCTGTGACAGAAGGATAACACACTAATGGATTTGAAGAACCTGTTTGTTCTGATTTTTTTTTTTTTCAGATTTGTAATTAAGAATAATCTTTCTTCCCTTTTCATAGAACAAAGAACAACGGTACAGGGACAGGTTTATTTTTTGCACACACAGACTGGAGTTAGCACATGGCACGACCCTAGGATACCAAGGTATGTGTAGTTATGAGGTAAGGGGTTTTTTTGTGGTGTGTCTATGGCAATAACCTGAATTGTTAAGAGCAAAAATCTGCGAAATGGCCTGTCTAAACTTAAAGGGAGAGCTATGAGCAGAGGAGTAATTTTGGATCTTTCTAGTTCCCTTTTCACCAAACATTAAGAGTTGCTCTTTTTGACAGAAAGAATTACCTACTTGTGAATAGTGTAGAACAAAAGGGGAAAAAAATACGTAGTGCTTCAAGAATTCCCGTTTGACAAATTCTTCCTAAAATGTCGATGTGACTTTGCTTTTTGGTGAAGCTGCAGATTTCTGAACCTTACCTAATTTAATTTTTTTTGGTATGAAAATAGTTTGGACTGCAAATTGAAGAAAAAAGTGACTACTTTCTTAAAGCCATTGTTTCTTGAGTACTGAACTTGTAACTTTTGCTCTCGTAGAGCTCACTCGTGTGTAACTGAAGCAGAGATTACCTGTCATCTTTAAACCTGAAGTGGTGTTGGGGTTTTTTGTGCTTTAGACCAATGATTTGCAGCTAGAAAAAAAGAGTCCTCCACATGATTAATTTAGTAAAGCCTCTTTAAACCTTAACCTGCAGTTAATCCGGGGCTTTGTGACTAAGGTCTGGCCCTCTTCCTTGAGGAGCTCTTGAATCTGGGCTGTTTCGCCAGACCACCTGCACGCCAGATTCGGGAGTGAAACATAAAGTTTGTAACTCCTTCAGCTGCTGCGCTGGCTGGGTAATACACGAACGTGATACAGGATATTAGAAAAATGATATAAAGTAGTGTAGGCAAAAGTGTTGATAAAACCACAGTATATGGAAGGATATGAAAAATGAAGTTGAGAGAGAAAATAGCTGATGTTAGATTAGCTGGTGTCGTTGGGAGAAGAAATGACAATGCTCGTTCTTCGTGTCACTCGTGTCAGGCTTGTGTGCCCAAAGCCTTGTCTCTTCTTCAAGTGGTGCTGGTTGGCCTGATGAAAGGTGTTGCCGCTTCTCTCAACAAATCTTAGAGACAGTTTTCAGCACTAGCGATGTAAGGGGACACAACAGTGTCTTGTGAGTCACAGGTCACTCTTAGTTACAGGTGGCTTTCGTACTGCCAACTGAACTTGCAGTGTAAAAACCTAACCTTGGCGTTTAGCACCGATGTAGGTTAAAACTTGATGTAATCAGCCTCTGCAGTACTTTCAGATGCACAGCTGACTGAAACAAATGGTTACAACCATAATCTTCTTTAAGGAGCCTAACAAAGGCTTGTCTGTCTGCCTGCGTATCCCCTGCTGGCCTGTACTCACTGGGACACCAACGGAGCCTTTGGCGTACAAAGTGTTTCTGCCTTTCTAAAGCCTCTCAGTTTACTCATTTATACTGATGTTGCATGGTTCGATTTAGGTAAGGAAACCTAGAGAGTGGTGTCTTCAGCCCTGGATGGTAGATGAATCCATGCCAGCTGTCTTGATAACAGCTTTTCTGTCTAAGAATAATCTTCAGGTTTCCCTCCTTCCTGTTCTTGTCACCCTTGGTGTTTTCCTCTGTTAGGTGGCTGGGGCCTTAAGCATTTTCAATTTTCTAGGTATTAATACATCCTACGTATTGATTTCAAGCACTACCTGAACACGAGTGGATACCTTTAGCAGCATTTAGAGTGACACCCAAAATTTATCTAGGATGAAAGGGGCGAATGTGTTGGTAAAGCCTTACTCTTGATTTGTCAGTCAAATAGTTAGGGTTCTAACCTTGTCTGATATAAAGAGTGGGATTTTTTTTTTTAGGTGATCTTAGTATTTGGCTGCCTTAGCTTCTTATCTTATTGGGTGTTTGGAGACAGTGGCTGGTGCAGAGGCCTTTGATTAATTGTTTTTCTGCACGTGGATCGCATTAGTTTAATGGGAATTTTTCTGGGAAATATTTGCTGTGAAAAAAGGTCTCCTCCTCCTTTTACAGCCCTCGGAAGCCCTGTCATCACCTAAATGTTGATGTTGCAGATTGAAGTTACTTTTTAAGCTGTATGGCTTTGTTACTTTTAAAGCCTTTCAAAGACAGAAGGGGTTTTGCTGATTTACCTTTCTATGTCCCATGCATACATAGGGAGTTGCACTGCTTAGATTGAGGATTCTAAAAAGACAGCATTAAAACAGCTGTTCTGTCCTTCCAAAGAGTTTCATAGCCTAGAATCGCTGAGCAAATTCATTCCCCCCTCTCCCCTGAACGTCAGTTGGCTTCATCTTAACTTCAGAAGTGCTTTAACGTTTTGTTTGCTTTTCTCCTTAGAGACCTTAACAGTGTGAATTGTGATGAACTAGGACCTTTGCCTCCAGGTTGGGAAGTTAGAAGTACAGTTTCAGGAAGAATATATTTTGTAGATCATAACAACAGGACCACACAATTCACAGATCCACGACTACATCACATCATGAAGTAAGAACCTGGCCTGATAGATAGTTCATGTCGTGTTTGGATTCTCTATACCTTTTATTTTTGTCCAATTTCAACTGCAGTGTGGGAGTTATGGGGGGCTGAGAAACTGCAGGGTAACGATATTGGGGAACAGATGCAACCAGTGCCCTAGTCAGGGTCCAAGCATTGGTTCTCAGTGCTGGTTTTATCTTAAATTTTTTTACAGAGACTCTTCAAAAATGCTTTTACTACGCTTTGCAGTCCTCAGGTTTAAGGGAGGGTTTGCTTATTTCGGCACAACACTGATCTCTTTAAGCTGGTTTGACAAAATTGCCCCAAGCTGTGCTGGAGCGAATATGCAGTTCTGGAAATGCTGGGGTGTGGGGTAGAGGGTCTGCCAGGCAGTTCCCCAGCAGTCAGCTCGTGCCTGTCTGGATTAGCAGTTCTAGGGCTGTGCTCGCTCTGCTAGACCTGAGCTGGCTTCGTGCTCCCTCGAGCTCCAGACAGCAGGAGTATAAATCCAGCTGGAGTCTGGTCACCTGGTGCTGTGCGCAGCCAGTTTGGGTTTAGCAGGATTTAATAAGCTCAAGCTCTGCGTCGTGCAAAGGCAGCTGGACTGTTACAGAACTGACCCTGGAAGCAGCCTGGCAGTGCTTGTTGTGCCCAGGATCAGACTTTTTCCTGGATCTGAGTTGTCTGTGCTTGAACCCAGCTTGGGGAATCTCTGCATCTGAAAAATAATTGCTCCACAACCCAAATAAAGCACTGATGGTTAAGGATAGTTGAATGCATGAAGCTGCAACTATCTGGGACAAGTACATCTTTCTCTCTTAATAACCATAGATGCGACACTTTTACTATGTCAAGGATCCCCAGCCTTGTTTTGCATGGAGCTGGAATAAAATTCGTTGCGGTTGTTAGATAGTTCCTTTTACGAAGCTGTTATTTGTTCCATTAGAGGGCTCTTTTCGTGTTACACTCTTGAAAGTGGCCTCCATATGGGAGACAGACCACACAAACTCTTTAATTACTGCGCAGTCAGCATTCAGTGATCATGCTCCACAGCTTTCCACAATGTATTGCCGTATAAAAACTGAGATGAAAGATGCTGAAACTCTTTGTTGTAAATATCCCTATTCCTTACATCCCTGAATGCAGGGTAATGCTGCTATAGAAGTTACCAGCTGAATACACGTTTCAGTCCAGGTTCCTCTTAGAAAGCTTAATCAGTTCTTCCATCATTGTTTTGCATATTCCTTATTGTTATGCTCCTGGAATAAATATTTTACTTTTCTTTCAAAGCCATCAATGCCAGCTAAAAGAGCCCAGCCAGCAGCCTCTGCCAGCTCCAAATGAGGGGTCACTAGAAGACGGTGAGGAGTTGCCTGCACAGAGATATGAAAGAGACTTGGTACAAAAGTTGAAAGTTCTTAGACATGAGCTTTCTCTTCAGCAGCCACAGGCTGGTCACTGTCGCATTGAAGTATCCAGAGAGGAAATATTTGAGGTATTTGATTGATTTTTTTACTACTAATAGCAGCTTTTGTCACTCAAGAGCAAAGTAAAACTTTGATTATAGCCAGTTTGCTTCATGAGAGGCAGTGAATACCACCCAGGGTTACAGAGTTGTCATTGGAATTTGCTTCAGATTAGCACTTTAACAAAATAATGTTTTCTGCAGTTCAGTAACAAATCTATGTAGTAATGTGTCTTAGTAGACTTAATTATAGGAAAGAAATAAAATATCTAATTGTAAAAATACACATATAGGAATCCTACCGTCAGATAATGAAGATGAGGCCAAAGGACTTGAAAAAGAGGCTTATGGTGAAATTTCGAGGAGAGGAAGGCCTGGATTATGGAGGAGTAGCAAGGTGAGATTTGGGGGTTTGTCTGACACATTTTAACTGTAAAATTGTCCTTACAGTGACTTGTGGCTGATGTCATTCTTTTTCAAATTATCTGTTAATGGTGTATGTAAGTTCTTTGTGATGTGGTTTCTAGGCAGTGGTTGTAGCTTCAGTCTGTGTAGATTGGAAGGTGGAAGCATGTGATTTAACAGTTGCCCCACAGCCCTCCTGGGGTCAAAGGCTTGTCCTCAGTGACTTGATATGCCTTGTATTTGGGACAGTTGCTGGAATTAATGCCAGATTGAGGTGTTTGTTTCCACTTTTCTCCACAGGTACTCTGTTTTCATCACCGTTACTCAGTGAGGGTAAAAGGCTTGTTTAGGGTAGGCTGTTGATCTTACTGGAGAAAGTGCTGATCCCAGCAACAGGCTCCAGTTTCATAAGTGAAAGCGTGATCAGCTCAAAGTGGGAGGTGTTTCAAGGAGCATATAGACTCTGAAATAAAATCCAAATCACAGTAAAGGTTTTGTTAAATGCACTGTCTGACTTCCAGCGAACGGATTGCAAGACAATGGGTGTTCCTTTTTGTTATCTCTCAGCCACTTCAGGAGAGTCCTCTGATCTGTTGGAGCAGGAGCGGAGATGAACTAATCCTAAACAAAGGATAAAATTTTAGAGAGGTCTTGCCTCCCTCCCTCTTAAAAATAATAATTCCCTGTGGGTAGCATCAGATCTGAAGATCTGGAGCTGATTGTAGCATCACCAAAACAGCTTATCTTTGCGGTTGCTCGGCTGCACTGTGTAAATTCACTGAGAAATTTCTGAAATCCACAAAGGCTGCGTCACCCGCTCAGGTGTCCTTCAGTAACCCATCGCTGGACAAAGGAAAGAAGTTGGAGCAGTCTGGGCTGCCTTCCCGGAGGCAACCTTGAGTGTCTCCACCATCGGCATCCTCTTGCCCTGATGGCTGTTGTAATGGCCCGTTTGCTGCAGCGCGCTCTCAGATCAGTAGGCTTCGAAGCATTCAAGTTGATAGTTCTCTCAGAATATTTTACACCTGGCCTGGGTGTCCAGATTTCCTCATAAAGGGGTATTTGTTGTGGTGAGTGGGGAGGTCAGAAATGGCTTTTAGTTCCATCCCAGTCCTTGTGTATTAGAGGTGGGAGAATTGACCGAACCCCTGCTCTTTTCATGCGTTTGGTTTCTGCCCCTTCTGGCCTCTCTGCTGAAAGCAGACATTCTCTAGTCATGAAGCATTTGCAGAAAAACAGCTTTTCTAAAGTGATTGAGCTGATTTTAAACAACAGATTTTTTTGAATATTTCTTTATACTGGACAAGTTGCGGAGAAGCAGATCTCTTAGTCTGCAAATACCTGAGCTCTGAAAGTCAAGATTTTTTTGGAAGTGGGTCTTGTTCAGCCTCAATTTGTTGAATGCATTGTCTAACAGCTTGCTATAGCTTCCCTAATTGATGTTAATCCCTTCAGTACTTCTCAACTAAACCAAGTCTGCCTGTGAGTGGAGTAAGGCGCTTACTTTATGGGTTTTTAAGCATACCTTTTTGGTCTGCAAGTGGAGGGCAGTACAAGGTGATCTGACTTGGAAATAAGCACTTCATAACCGATGATTCACTGTAATTGTGTTGTTTGAAACTTCAGTGGAAGTAAAAAACCTTTTTTTTTTTTTTTTTTTGTGGCAGAGAATGGTTGTATTTACTGTGCCATGAAATGTTGAATCCCTATTATGGACTCTTCCAGTACTCCACAGATAATATTTACATGCTGCAAATCAATCCGGACTCTTCTATCAATCCTGTAAGTATTAATTTCTGAGTGGCACACCTACGCTAACAGATGTCCCCTACGGTGTTTTATTGTATCCATTCTTCCATGACAAGAGTGTAAACTGAAGGGCAAAGCAGAGTAAGAATAAAAGTCTTACATCGATACAGTACGAAGCAGAGGGGTTCTTTCTAGAAACGAAAAACATGACTGAGGAGGTATCTTTTGATTAGTGTCTGGTTTCTTTGAGACTCCTCGGCACTGATTGGAACGCGGCGATTCTGAGGAGACACACGTAGGTGAAATTCCTCCCCAGAGCGAGCGCAGGCGGTTGGGTGAACAGCGTTGCGGTCTAAGCAGCGTCCACCCCGTGGCTGTAGGAGCCTGTATGCCTTGCTTGCCCTTTCCCTGTAAGCTGCTGTGCTGGCTTTTCTTTTTTCTTCCTGGGGGATTTGTATTGACACAGACCCTAAAAGGAGCAGCAATTCTCTGTTAGTACAGGGGAATTTTTCCTGACGTGACATTTCCTGATATTTGCTCTGTAAGATGGGGGAGGTAGATTGGAAGAATCTCAACCATGGGACTTACGCCTCGGTTTTCAAAAGTCAGTTTATAAGCGATATGAAAGACGTGAAGTAAACAAGCCCATGGTCTGATTCCTCAAGAGCAAGAAAATTTTGATGGTTAAACAAAGAATAAATTAATTGGTTTGGAATTCTCATATCTTCGTGGATTCTGGGGGTTTCATGGGGATTTTCTTCTGCGTTTTGCCCTTTGAGAGGTCTAGAGGACTTGTATCCAATTTATTAGTTAGGCAATGCCCAGAGACTTGTTTGAGGTATTTAATCATTAAATGCTTAAGTTCATGGTTGTTTTGAGGAACAATGGTGGCTCCTCTTGCCTAGCAGGTTGCAGATAACTTGCACTGAACGTGCAACTGGTGGCGCAGATGTAACCACAAGATGTCAGTGTCTTCCCGCTCCCTCATTTTCTCTCCTCTCTCCCTGCAGGACCATTTGTCTTATTTCCATTTTGTTGGTCGGATAATGGGTTTGGCTGTGTTCCATGGACACTATATCAACGGGGGGTTCACCGTTCCCTTTTACAAACAGCTTCTGGGGAAGCCCATCCAGCTCTCCGATCTGGAATCTGTTGACCCAGAATTACACAAAAGTTTAGTCTGGATCTTGTAAGTACTGTAGTTATCAGTCGTCTCGCTGTAAAGAAGTTGAGGTAGAGCGCGTTGGCAACAGTGAGATAATGCGTTACAGAAAATGTCTGCCAAAATCTTGTAATGGTGGAGATCTGTACAAAATTATTAAACTACTGTTTCTGTATCAAAAAGCTCAAGGTACTTGAGGAAGAGTTCTCATTGCAAACTCCGTGTTAGTTCTTGCAGCGGAGTAGATACCAACTCGTTAAACGTTGCATGGGTATGGTAGAATATGACGGTATCAAAATGCAAACTCAGGATAAGAGTTCTGAGGGGAAGTACAGCCTTGTTCAAAAGAAAACCACCTTGATTAAAATGGAAATAAATGGAAGTAATTTGGGCGCTTCTGATTGCTTACAGTGTAGAACAAAATCCAACATTCACTGTAGCTTCGGGACTCTTCAGCGCTGCTTTGCATTATTTCGATTTCTTTTCCTAAATGCTGTTTTCAACTTTGTATTTGAAGTTGCTGCTGTTGTTGGAGTTCACTGTGTGTGATCTCTTCTGTGCTTCACGCTGATACATGCAGCAGATCAGATTATTGCTGTGTATATACCTCTGTGTGTGTTTTTGTGTGTAAGGGGTTTATTCATTATCCAGAGTGCTACTAGAATTAGATGGATGATCCATATCTGATCGGGCTCTTCAACATGCATTAAGCTCTACAGAAACTGGTGACTGTGGCCATATGCCCCTAGCGCTGTGAAATGCGGGTGGTTAGTTACTAGGTTTATCCTGAAGACAAAATATTCAAATAACAAACTGTCAGCATCACCGCTGAAAGTTACCAAAATATCAAAAATACTAGGTTTACCCGCTGTCTTTCCGTTGCCAGAGAGAACGATATCACCCCAGTTCTGGACCATACATTTTGTGTGGAACACAATGCTTTTGGGCGGATTTTACAGCATGAACTCAAACCAAATGGCAGGAATATACCAGTGACGGAAGAGAACAAGAAAGAATATGTCAGGTACTGCAGAAAAAAAAAAATCCTGCAAATGGAGTGGAAAGAAGGTAGTAAACAGATGAATTTTTTAATGTAGTGAAACTAATTAAATAAGTATTTTGGCAGGAAATACCCAAGTCATAAATGACATGAGTGTTTTCTCACAATGCACTATTGTAAGACCTGGGAAGCTGTGAGTTGTACTTCGGTTTTGCTGTCGATGGTGCAATAATTAATTGTTGATGGAAGAAGGAACTGATAAGCACTTCTTTCATAATACAAAATGAGTGCATTAAACCAAGTTCCTCTGTAAAACAAGCATTTTCCAGCTCCGCTGTAAAAAGCTCAGTCCCATCTAGCTCATCATCCCTGACTTTCTTTTTTCCCCCCAGGTTGTATGTAAACTGGCGATTTATGAGAGGAATAGAGGCACAGTTCCTGGCTCTGCAGAAGGGTTTTAATGAACTTATTCCTCAGCATCTCCTTAAGCCTTTTGACCAGAAGGAACTTGAGGTACCTGTTTTAATCACGTGGAATACTGTTTTGTAATTTGTTTGATCCACAATCAAACACTGATTTTAAAAAAACAAAACAAACAAAAAACAAACCCACAAAACTTATTCCAATTTACGTACCAGAAAGCAGTGTATTTGTTTAACCAAACCCTTTTGGTTTATTCTGGACATTCTTTGGGTTGACATTATTGAGAGGGCTACTTAAACAGGGAGAGACGAATACATCCCGTTGTCTAACCAAGGACTGGTGCTCAAAGCAGGTGGTCTGAGCAGGGAGGGAGTACTGCAAGTTTGAGGAATTGTTGGCAAGACCTAACATGTTATCTGCCCCAGAACTAGTTTTCTTCAGTAACTGTTTTCATGCGTGGCTGTTTCTGTATGCACATAGGGCGTGGTTTACAGGGACTAAAATAGAAGTGTAGGCCACACAGAAAAGAAATTAATTTGTCTTCTCCTTTAATCGTGAGATGCAGAGTGCTACCTCTAGGAATAATTCCTGTTATAACCATTTTTCTTCTGGTTTTGCCTTTTTAAAAAAATAAGGCAACTCGTGGAATGTGGACCATTTGTGGTATTGCGAGCAGTAGCTTCGTGCTAGTCGTTGGTGCGTGCTGATGAATCCCGGGGAGTTCCTGCATTCCATTTGCTAGCTGCTTGAAAAGGCAGATTAAAAACCCATTAAATACCTCAGTGCTGCCTGCGTCGGAACAGTCACAACTGTCCTAACGATGTAAATGAGTGCGAGCGAGTGCTGTCTTGTGGCACAAAAAGGCAGCTGCTGAATGGTGGCTCTCAGAAATGTGATCCTCGACATGAAATATTAGGGGAAATTTAGAATATGACACACATTTTGTTTTGAGGGATGAAGTTTTCTCTATGCCATTTATTTGTCGTTGCCAGGGGAGGTGGTTAGATCACGGCCAGCAGTGACTTCTCTTTACAGTATTTTGCAACCTGGTGTCATCTGGAAAAGAGATTGAAGTAATATGTCTGGTCTGTGTCAGAGCCTCTCACAAACGACATCAGAAAACAGACGCGAAGTTTCCGTAGTTTGTTGTGGAGCAACAAACCAGTTAGGGTGTTACCAGGACTCTCTCACAGCTGGTATTGGCACCTCTAGGGCAAACCTCCATCGGGACAATGATGTTGCGTAGCGCAGCAGATGGCACGCCGGCTTCCAGTGCGGGGCTGTACCCTCGTAAAGATAGGCTGTGCTTTACGGGTAGCATCGACTTAACAAAGCAGGTCTTGAATGGGCTTCTGACTCTAGTTTCTTGGAAAATTCTGGTTCTGGGAAGTGTAGCCCTTGGCCTCAGTTTCATTGATAAACCAGAGAGATTTACTGCCTGTTCTAGGCTGTTACCTTGCACCAAAAAGGAGATTCAAGCGCGTCAAGAACGCGAAGCTTTGTGAAACGCTTGGGCGTATGTTTTATAGCTGCAAAGCTGAAATGACTCGGAACGTTACAGCGTCTCCTAATCCTTCAACAGCTAATCATAGGAGGCCTGGATAAGATAGACCTGAATGACTGGAAGTCAAACACACGTCTAAAGCACTGCATGGCCGACAGCAATATCGTGAAGTGGTTCTGGCAAGCCGTGGAAACGTTTGACGAAGAAAGAAGGGCCAGGCTGCTGCAGTTTGTGACGGGTTCGACGCGCGTCCCACTTCAAGGTTTCAAGGCTTTACAAGGTGACTGATGGGGAGGCCGAGTTGAGCTGTGGTGGGAGAAAGAGATAAAAATCATGTGGTATTTACTAGCCCCTTGTGAAATATCAGCATGTTACTGGATAACTCAAGCACTTACAAACTTGAGGTCCCAAGAGCAGCTGTACGTTTGTCAGCAGCTCTGCTGATGGCGAACACTTTAGCCGTTGCTGATAGTGATACAAGCTGGTAAATCTGTCATCATGCAGCGCTTTGACTGGTGTCGATACTGGCTTATCGGTCTCCTGCAACTCTGGGGACTGATGTTAAAAGCACAGACATGATCACAGAGCTGACCGAACAACTGTTTTGCGTGAGAATTTTATTCCCTTCATTGTTTGACAACAAACAGTTAGACTTTAAAACAAGTTCCTGAAAATTGCAGGTTTTGCCTTCGGAAAAGGTGGTGGTGTCCTAGGCTGTTGTGATTCTCCTGATAACGTTCCATCCGTTGGCTGACAGTAAAGCGACGTTCCAAGTTAAAATACGTAGCTCTGTTTTATGAGGAAAACCATCCTGGGTTTAAGTCTTTCCATTTTTGAAGATGCAACTTTGTTAATATAAACTTTAGCAGCTTTCCAAAACGCTAGTGTGCAGGTTCATTGTCACGAACAGCCCTGTCACCTCTGCCGTCCCTTCGACACCCGCGAATCTGACCTACACGTTTAGCCTATGACACACTTGTGTTTGCAGCTGGAACTGTAATTTTCTCTCTTGCCTTTTTAGAAGTAGCAAACTTTGTGTGCGTGAATGATGTTTTGTTGAAGCGCATTAACTAGAATGTCTGTCTGTAAGGTTCTACAGGCGCTGCAGGACCCAGACTGTTTACCATCCATTTAATAGATGCAAACACAGACAACCTTCCAAAAGCCCACACTTGGTAAGCTGAAAACATTCTGCATGTCAGTGCTTGCTTTCCCTTTGGTTTACAGGAGCCATCTCTGTTTGTCCAGGGCATGGATTAACCATGTGATATGCAGAGGTGACTCCAAGTGTGCTCTGCTAGCTTGGAAATACCGGTGCTCTGCAGGCAGCAAAATAATTGACTTCTCTTCTTAGAGCTTGGCTTGTCTTCTGTGCTATTTGTGGCTTTCGTTTGTCCCAGAGTTGATTGTTCTGGATAGTGAGATGTTTGTAAGTTTGTTTCTACGTGTCCAACAGAAGAATCCACCGAGAAATGACTCACAGCAGTGAGTCCTCACACGGCATGACAAAGAAAAGCTTTCAGGTGTAAAAGGTAGGAGAAGTGGGCGGTTGGTACAGTAGAGGCACAGAACTGAGCTCTGGCGCGGAAGTCTCGCTTTCTGAGGCAGGAAATCCGAAATTTCAGCGGCGGCACAGATTGTCTGCAGGCAGAGCAGGGAGCGGGCCTGTCTGATGTCTCGCTTTATTTGCCAGTCTCCTACATCTGCCACCTGCCTCCTCCTCCCAAACGCTGCCCCATCAAGTCATGCCTTCCTGCGGCAGGAATACACTTGGGTTTTATCTCGTCTCCTTTGGCCACTCACGTGGCTGAGGCTTTCTTTGATTTTTTTACAAATTCTATCTCGATGTGGCCGATCTAGTTTGGGGGTTTTTTTCCCCCCCTCAGTAAACATTCTGGATTCATACGCTGCAATGTGTTGTCATTTTACCTCCAGCTTTAACCGGATCGACATTCCGCCTTACGAGTCCTACGAGAAGCTTTATGAGAAGCTGTTGACAGCTGTGGAAGAGACATGTGGGTTTGCTGTGGAGTGAAAAAGCAACCAAAGGAAACAGATGCTAGCTCATGGACCACCAACTCAAAAGCTAGAAGAAGCTTGCTGTGAACTTCCTGCTAAGCTGTCTGAAGCATCGGAACTCTAGACAACTTAGAGATGGGGCCGTTTCCCTTCCGCCGCTGGTGGATGAGGGTGGGGGTAGGGGCTTTTGTTGGTGGTTTCCAACTCTTCTTTTCTCCCCTTTGTTACAATAACCCCTTCCCCTTTCTTCCATCCCCCATAAAACGAAATGCAGCCAAGTTCGGCATTTGGCTTTGGTTACACAGGATATTCTGCTAGATTTGTAACACATATTGTGATAGGGTCAGTGACCTGTGGGGTTTTTTTTTTTAATCAGAGAATCAAAGTGTAATTAAGAATGAGCTTAATTTGCTGAGGACTTGCAACTGGTAGGTGTACCTGGTTAGTTTGTCTTAAATCAAGCTTGAGCCCTTGAAGAGTGCGGCGGGTGCGGAGTGTCTGACTGGCACTAGAATTTGCATTGCACATTTTAAACACCTGTTTGAAAAGTAAACTTCTAGCAGAAAATACCTCCGTATGAACACTTCACTGAAAGGTAAAGAAATCCCAAGTTCTGCCTTAGCAGGAAGCTCCCAGTGGAAGCTGTGGCTCACCGTGAGAAAAGTGAAGGAATCTGGGACAGCTTAAATGGTATTGTGTGATTTCTTTTTGGTTGTCCTGGCTGAAATCTAATTGTTTTGCACATGAAAACGACGATTCCCTCCTGCAGAATTACTTTCCATAGTTCGTTCAGATGTAAGTACCTTGCAGAGAAGCTTTGTAAGGAGGAGACAGAGTAGAAAACTCTGTTCGGTCCCAAAGCTGTGATTTCTGTGCCACTGTCTTACCCGAGATGTGTTTGTGTGACTTCAAATTCTAACGCTCAGGTGGAAATTGCTGAAAGCAAAGTTAACAGAGCAGACTTCTGTTCCAAAGGTTTTGGCCTTGGAAAGGGTTTATTTGGAGGTTGAGGTAAAAGGGTAACTATACAGTGAGTACATTTGAAATGTTATGGAAAGCTATTGGAAGAATTTATGACTTCAGTTCTGTAGGGATGGAAATTTCTCCAGAGAGCCATATAAGGCTATTTTTTCCAATATCTGAAACTAATATTAAAAAGGTTTGTTCTCTAACACATTGCTAAAACAACTTCCCGGGGGAAACAAAAGCAAATCAAATATCTGAATCACTAACATTTTTTCCCAGTTTGCACACCGAGACAGTATTTTAACAAATACCACAGCTTCCGAAGGACCCAGTTATCTGTCAGACATGCCCACACTTCAGTAAAGCAGACTTGCTTGTACAGGATGGTTTTTTTTTCTTTGGCAAGCCTGATTTTTAGCGCGAATCATTACTGAAACATTTAACAGATGTTCTGTTGATGGAATAGTGCATTGAAATTCAGCTGTGGGTAAGAGATTGTTCTTAGAAGGTGTCTACTGGAATACTTCTATTTTGTCTTTTTTTAATTGAATTCGATAATAGCTTTAAACTGTGGTAGGACAGAAAGTAGGCACTTGTCAAAACCCTGGCATCTTTCTGCGTTTTGTTTGTTTGTGGTTTTCTTTTTCCCATCGACCATACTTCTCGTGATTTGTTGTTGGGAGTAAGGAATTGCATCGGAGGTGTAAAATTGTACCATGTTGTGAGATTTGCACGGGGCGGCTAAAGATGCTCATCCTGTGAGACTGTACAGGAGAGGCGTGTTTAGACCCATGTTCTATAGAATCTTTTGGCACTTGGGGACCAGTTTCTGCAGTACTGGTTGTTCGGACGTAAATGAAACCATGTGGCTCTTTTCCAGAAAAGAGAGGAAACGCAACTGTCAGCAGACGAGCGTCTGCCCGGCCTTGGCTGAGTAGCGGAATCCCCACAGCCCTGGCTGTTCAAAATGGTTGTGAAGGTCGTACCTGTTCATAGAGTGTATTTAATCCTTTCAGTCTGTTGGAATGTGCAATAAACCAGTCAGATAGGCAAAATGCAAAATGGGTTATTGCCCAAAAGCTTTGCATGCAGTCTCATGCGGATTTCTCACTAAAAGAGGGGTTTTTTTTAAAAAGAAAAAAAAAAAAACAAACCCAGATACTAAAGCCCACCACTAACCAAAATCCTATCACGCAAGCTCTACATGCAGCACAACTGGCTCAGTGAAAACCAAGCAAGGTGAAGGTAAAGGCCCTTGATTTGGAGATCTATAGGTCAAGTAGCTTTATGTCAATGACACAGTTGACATACGATAGTTCCTAATGTCTTTGCTAGGTCAGTGTTTTGTTGGATGCACAAAATAAGAATAGGCAAGGATCGTTGTTTTGAAAAGTCCGTCTGTTTTTTGCTGTATTTAAAAGCCCTTGTCAAGGTACCTCCTCCATGCTGACAGTAACGAGAAAAGGGCACTGTCTTTTTAATTCTTTCAGTTCTCTTTTTGAACAGCTTCACCACCCCTCCCATCGTGTTGTCTTTGCAGTTTTGTGCCACTTCAGTGACGACGAAGACATGTTTTGTGTTGTTCTGTACACGCGTTTGAGGCAGGCCTTAAAGCCGGCGGGGTGGATGGAGGAAGAAAAAGAGGCAGAATGGGTTTTAAGCGACGGTTTGTTCTCCCTGGGGCTGGTTTCAAGGCCAGGGAGGGATGAAACGCAACCAAGAGTTTGCGTGGCGTGAGCCATCGACTCTCGGAGGTCTCGGGAGCTGTTCAGATAACCTCAGCTGTCTGAATTTGTACGTTCGTTCCCACTCGGTCTGCCAGCACTTGAACTGGTTGTTACTTCTCAAACTTGCCCAAAGAATAACATCGAGTCTGGTGTTCGTTTTGTCATTCCACGTTCCACCTTCTGCACGGATACTCTTGGATCTGACCTGAAGGAGATACAAGGTACAGCGTGTCTTTTGTTCCTGTCCTAAAGGCAAACCTAACCGCTGGTCCGTTGGCACAGACCTTCAGTGCTTGCCCCGATACTGCTCATCAGCCTATACTATATGCTCAGGGATGTAGGAAACCACCACTTTGCTCGTGTTTTAAATCGGGAAGAAACGAGACTGTTTTATGAATGTTAGCGTTAAACTTGGGCATTATGTTAGACGAGACCCTGCTTCAAAAAGGCTGCTCGACGCTCCGGATGGCGAAATCGGCGTTTGCTCAGCAGTATGTGCTTAGTTCGAGTCGAGGTGGTTATGAAATCCAACCGATTTTGTAAATCAGTGATCCAGCCACTGGGCCCTCTGGAGCCGGTGCCCAGGTTCAGGGCAGTGTGGCACAGCAAGTTCCCAGAAACACAGTATGGATCTGGTTTTAATTTGTTAATTTTTTTTTTGTTCCTCAACCACTTTATAATGTATTTTTTTAATTTATTATTTTGTAATGTCATGTTTAAGTATTGCTGCTATCCTTGTTATTCTTCCCACTGTTTTTATTGCAGATTTATTTTGTGAAAGTTGTACACTAATGTTTCATTTTATGTCTAAATCAAAGTATTTAAAGAAATACTAGTTCTATTTAATGTGGTTATGGAACCAGCTGGAATAAACAGTGATTGTATAGTAGGCTGGACCCAGGAGGTCATGTTCATTTTTGTTACATATGCAATAAACTCACAACTTTAAACTCTGGGTATCCGCCATTTTGTTTGTTAAAATATTTATGGAAGTCGCCGGAAAATTGATAGGCTCCTAATGGAGGAGTGTGGCAGAGCTGTGCTTAGCGTAGCTGGAGGTGGGGGTGGAGGATAAAGGCAGAGTGTTAAAGGCAGCAACAAAACCTTGCCGTTACTGAAAATGACGGAGCAACGCGAAACGGCGAGGAAGGTTAAAAAAGAAAATCCAGTTTGTTTGGCGGACCCAGAGTTCCGTGTGGTGAAGCTGCCCTGGTGTCAGCACCGGTCCCTCGTGTCTGTCGAGCAGCAGCGTTTGCTCACAACACTGGCTCACGCCGTTCCGAGTAGGAGCACCTCTGCGGTGGGATTGGGGTTGGGGTGGCCGACTCGGTGGGCACCGCGTGGAAATGCAGCTGCTTTAACAGTTACACGGACTGCCCAGACAAAACTCCTCCTTTCCAGGTAGAACACTTCTTTAACTGATTAATCACCAGCCTTTTACCTTGTTCCCTTCTTACCTTATTATTTCTTCTGTTATTTTTCCAAAACCTCAATTTTCAGGAAAGAAATTATGATCCCCTCACCTTAATGAGAGTTGGAGAGAGATTCATTAATGCTGATGAATCTCTGCTTTCCTGTTTGTTGGGGTTTTTACCTAATTAGTAATTTTTTGCAAGTGAAAAAAGACAGGTACGAGCCTGAGGATGACGCTGGCGGTGATCATTGAGCGCCCAGTACTGGGGTGCGTGCTGCAGCAGAGCCCTCCCTCTCTGAAGCTGAAAGCTGGGATTTCTTTCATCTGTGCATATTTTGGGTTGGGTTTTGGGGGGTTTTTTGTTTTTTTTTTTTTCTCTTCTTTTCTTTAAAAAAAAAGGGAGGAGGAACAATTCAATAATGTTTTATTCTTTGAGTAACTTTGCAGGATGATCACATGCACTCATACATGAGCAAATGACTGGGGAGCCGGTTTTGCCCACCCCCTCGTTTCAGCCAGCAGCACGGACTGAACACTTTTTGCTTGATGATTTGGGGCAACAAATGCTGTCAGGGCTCTGTCAAGCACTGATCTTGCTTTGTGTTTTCTTTGAATAAATCCTTTTTGTGAAGTCTGCCTGATTTCTGGTACCCTTTTGGTGTGCGGAGGTAGCTGAGAGAGAGGGGGACTCCGGTGGATGGGGTGTGCTGTGGAGGGGTTCCTGTAGGATTCTGCACTCTGACTTTTTGAAAACATGATTTAAAAATTAATATCCCTCTTAAGAAACCTTACAGAGCTCAAGGAATTGACCATCTCTCTTTATGGAAGCTTGGCGAGTCCATGGAACTCCTCAAATTTTCCAGTCGCTGCCTCTTTCTGCAGGAGGTACAAAACCAGGCTGTGAGCAGGAGCTCTGGTCTCGTAGTGGCAATTTCTTTTCTGATTGATGTTGATGCTCCTGTGTCCGGGGCACTCTGCCCGCGTGGGGAAAGACAGCCCCTGCCCACTGCCCTGTGCTTTGAAAAGCCACGGCGGAACAGCTTTCGATTCACAAGCAAACCTTTCTGGTTTTCTGTTGGTACTTTGCTGTTGGATGCCGAGCTAAACCCTCCCTCTCGCTTCTCTTTTCAGCCGTTCTTCACGTGTGGCTTACGGTAAAACTGAAACCCCAAAGCTTTGCTGAGAAATAAATCACAGATTAAATCCCTTCAGGTCGGGGGGGTGGGGGCGGTGGAGGGCAGGAGGAGAGGATGCTGCCTCTCTCTGTGATCATCGAATCCCAGAATGGTTTGGGCTGGAAGGCACCTTTAAATGCCATCTCGTCCAGCCCCCTGCCGTGAGCAGGGACACCTTTAGCTGGATCAGGCTGCTCAGAGCCGCGTCCAACCTGACCTCGAGTGTTTTCAGGGATGGGGCTGTGACCAATTCTCTGAGCAGCCTGTGCCAGTGTCTCACCACCCTCATAGTAAAAAAATTCCTGATACCCAGTCTAAATCAACCCTCCTTTAGTTTAAAACCATTATCCCTCATCCTATCACCACACCCCCTGATCAAGAGTCCCTCCCCACCTTTCCTGTAGCCCCCTTTAGATACTGGAAGGCGGCTCTAAGGTCTCCCCGGAGCCTTCTCTTCTCCAGGCTGAACAACCCCAACTCTCTCAGCCTGTCCTCACAGGAGAGCTGCTCCAGCCCCCTGAGCATCTTCGTGGCCACATCTGGACCCACTGGAGCGGGTCCACATCTTGCGCTGAGGACTCCGGAGCTGGCCACAGCACTGCAGGTGGGGTCTCCCCATCACGCTAATGTGAAACAAGGTCAGAAGGGGGTCATGAACCTCTGAAACCCCCTTCTGCCACCTCACAGCTCCTTGCTGGATGGACGATGCCAACAACGCCCAGCTCTCCCGCGGACCCTCTCCCAGCCTTGGCCGCAGCGTTGTTGCATCACTTAGATCCCTCAGAGAACAAGAGCTCCTGACGTGGGCCCAGGCTGCTGCTGCGTTGCACAGACGTGCAATAAAAGAAAATCTGCCTGGAGAGCTCACGGCTGGCCCTAAGATGGCAGGAAGGAGGTTAAGCACCACCAGGTTGAGATGTTCTCTCACACCACCACCTGGTTTTGACGGCCTGCAGAGGAGGGGTGTTTCAGGGGCGGGTGAGCGTGGCTTCGCAGATGGCTGTGGGAGAGTCGTGCCAAGTTTGCTGATCTCTGTCCCGGGTTCGGAAGCAGTTGGCACCTGGAACGGAGGTCAGGCTGCGGCTGGAAACCCTACGGCTGAGCCCTGGGCTGGGAGGGGGAGAGAAATGTGCCTGGAGGGCCAGGCAGGCCCTAGAACTGGTCGTGGCGTTGGGCCAGGTTTTAGGAGAAGGTCTGAGAGAAACAGTCTGGGGGTGGTGATGAGGCGGAAAAGATAAGCAGGCAACGTGAGTCTTGCTGGTCCAGCCTCGTCTCTTGTACAGAGGTAACCCTGGTCAGAGCGCTACTGCACCTTCCTGGGCAGGGTAAAGCATTTGGTCTGGGAGGTTTTGACACGGAATTTTAATTGGGTGCTGGTTCAATGAGCCTGGCTGCCTCCCCCCGAGTCTGGTCTTGAGCGCAGTCAAGCAAGACCTGCTGTTGAAGTCCCACAGGGGTCAGGTCCGGGAGTGTGCCTGGCCCTCATTGCCCCCGAGGGGAGGTGGCCGGTGACGCCTGCCCTGGGCAGCCTTTCCTGAGCCCGCGAGGACGCGCGAGGCTGATGCCGTGGGTCTCGGTAGGGACGCAGAAGGGGCGGCGACGGTGACATGTCCGCACGATGCCGATCTGGTTGGAGTGGCCGCGCAGGGGGGTGGCAAGGGAAGGTCCTTCCTCCGAAGGGACGGATCCCTGCTGGCTGCCATGGGCTGCCTACACTGTCCTTTGACACAGCCTTGTGTTGGGGTTTTGGGAGGGCCAGGGCTGACCTCCTGCAGCCATGGGTGGGCTGAGCCCCTGCCACCTCCCGGTATTGCCCGCACCGACGTCCCCGCCTGGGACAGCTGCTGGCCCAGAGGGAAATGCGACGTCCTGGGTGGCTCCATGTCACTTGCTTCACCTCCATGAGCATCGATGGCCACTGCAGGGGACACAGTGAGGTCCCCCAGCACCCACGAGTGTTGCTCAGAATGGGGACATCCCCCCCCCCCCGTATTGGGGGTCCTTACGCCTTTGCTTTTTGGTGGGAATCCAAGGGGAGCTCCCCTCGCTTCCCAGGCCTCGAAATTTCACTCCCCTTTTGCAGGAAGAGGGACACGTTGGTGGCACATGGGCAGCGTGGGAGGGTGGTCCATGGGGAGCCCTCAGCAAACAGCTCATCTCCAAGTGTTTGGCTGAAATTGTCTGGAAAAGTGGTTTCCAGAGGACTTGCAGTGCCAGATTCCCTCTGGGAAATTGTTGTTCAGATTAACCTGGTAATAAACCAGTTTTCAATAGAGCTCCTAGATAGCTGACCGAGATGACAGCGGTGCCACCCCAGTCCCCCTGTTCCTACCAAGAGGTACTGAGGGGCTGCCACAGCCAGAAGGGCAGAAAGCAAGTCCAGTAAGCGAGCACGGTGCTGAGGATCATACACAGGACCTACTGCGTGGGACATTGGCCAGTTTCCCCCATGTTGGGAACAAGAGCCTGCTGGGACCTCCAGTAGGTCCTAGCCAGCTTGGTGTACAAGCAGTAGATAATGGCGCCCAGGGCAAGGATGCAGGTGTTGAAGAGGATGGTGAGATACACCTTGTGGGTTCCCATCCGCCACGTGGGGTGGCACACGCCCTTGGTCACCCCATCGCGGTGGCTGGTGCGCAGGTCGATGAGGGTCAGGCTGGGAAGGGTGAGGAGGAAGGCCACCAGTCACACCAGGCAGGTGACCGCCCACCAGTGGTCCCTCGACTTGTGCAGGGTGTCCAGAGACCTGACGACAGCCAGGTAGAGCTCGGTGCTCATGATGGTGAGGATGAAGATGCTGGTGTGCGTGGTGGGGATGTCAAGGCTGAAGAGGAACCTGCAGCCCAGGTCTCCAAAGTACCAGTCCTCCAGAAAGTACAGGCAGACCACAAAGGGAATGGTGGGTAAGGACAGGCGATCGGCCAGGGCCAAGGTGACGAGGTACACCTCTATGGAGCTGGGGCACCTTGTGGAGATGGTGGCGACCACCGGTGTGTAGATGTTTCCCACCACCCCAACTGCACACATGGTGGCCAGGATGCAGCTGAGGAAGGTGACCAAGAGGTCGCTGGTGCTTTTGGAAGAGGTGTTGGGCTGGGCGGTGGCATTTTGGGGCTGGCGGGGCACCGAGGCGCACATGCTTGGCTCCATCCTCCCTCGCCAAGAGCCACCCCGGGGAGCTTTTCTGGAGGAAATCCCGAGCTGCAGAAGCGGGAGCTGCTGGCTGAGCCGTCCCAGCGGTGGGCTGGCAGCAGGACAGGACAGCACCAGCAGCATCTGCTCCAGCTTCCCGACACTGCCTGGAAAAGCCATTTGCCTTCCCCACACGCAGCGAGGTGGGGGACCAGCCTCAGCGGAGGTGGGATTTGTCCCTCTGCCTTCACGGTGGGGACACCCCAGCTGCCCACCAGCCCTTCTTGCTGCCCCTGGGCACCTGCCCCACTCCTTCCATAACGCCCCTGGCTGCAGATGGATCATTTTCTACGAGATTTGGGTTTAATTACTATTCTTTTTCATTTTTCCCCATCTCCAGGAAACCAGGTCCCTCCAGGTTTGCGATGCTGGGTTGACCTTGGGCTGGGAGGCTTTGTGGGAGCAGGATGTGGCCCAGCCCTCACCCTCCCCAGGGGGCTCAGCTCCCTCTAACCAGGTTCATAGGCTACGGAGAAACTAGTCATCAAAATTTCACAGTGGTGTCTTGTCCCCAAAGCTGCTCTGTCCCACGGCCGGGTGATGGCCCCACCCCCCCAGATGCCCCCGCCATAGGGGCCCTGACCCCCCCTATGGCAGAGCCCCCCCATATGGGTCCAGTACCCCATAAGGGACATGCCCCCCCATGGCAGACCCCCCTCATAGGGGATCTGCATCCCATAGGGGTCATGGCAGAGCCCCCCTATAGGGGGTCCTGCAGCCCATAAGGGACCTGCCCCCCCATGGCAGAACCCCCCCCATAGGGATCCTGCCCCCCCCCGTGGCAGAGCCCCCCCCCCCCATAGGGGTCCTGCACCCTATAGGGGACCTGCCCTCCCATGGTAGACTCCCCCCATAGGGGTCCTGCACCCCATAAGGGACCTGCCCCCCCCCCCCCCCAGGAAACACGTGCAGCTCCTCGCCCCGCCCCTTCCCCTCAGGCTCCGCCCCCTCCCCCCAAACCCTGAACGCCCGGAAGGGGGCGGGGCGGGGCGGGGCGGGGCGGGGCCGCCTGGAGGACCGCCCCCCCCCGCACCTCTATGGTAGGTTGGCCGAGACGGGACCGCTCGGGCCGCCCGTCTCTCTCTCCGCTCCCCGCTCCCCGCCGCTCCTCTCTATGGTGCGGGGCGGTGCGGTCACGTGGCGCGGGCAGGCCGGAAGGAGCCGGGCAGCGGCGGCTAAATGAAGCGGGGCCGGAGGGGCGGACGGGCCCGGTGAGTGCCGGCCGCGGACCCCTCCCTCCCTTCACACCCCCGGCCTCGATGCGGCCTGTGCGTCCCGGGGGAGAACGGCGGTAGCCTAGGCGGCGGGGGAGGGCCTCGCTCCGGACGCCGGGGTTCTCGCCGGGGCTCCCCGCCACGTCCCCTGGGCCTCGCCTGCCCCCTCGGCGGGAGGCTCCGTCGCTGCGCCCCCTCCTACCTTCCCCTTCCATCCCCACTGGGGTCTTGCCTCGTCTCGCGTGTCGCCCCCCCTCGGGGCTGGGTCCTTTCCCCCCCCCCCCCCACCTCGGGGCTGGGTCCTTTCCCCCCCCCCCCCCCACCTCGGGGCTGGGTCCTTCCCCCCCCCCCCCCCCCCTCGGGGCTGGGTCCTTCCCCCCCCCCCCCCCCCCCCTCGGGGCTGGGTCCTTCCCCCCCCCCCCCCCCCCCCCTCGGGGCTGGGTCCTTCCCCCCCCCCCCCCCCCCCCTCGGGGCTGGGTCCTTCCCCCCCCCCCCCCCACCTCGGGGCTGGGTCCTTCCCCCCCCCCCCCCCTCGGGGCTGGGTCCTTCCCCTCCCCCTCGGGGCTGGGTCTTTCCCCCCCCCCCCCTCGGGGCTGGGTCCTCCCCCGCCATCCCGGGCTCTGTTCTCTCTCCCCGGGGCCGGCCCCGCTCCCTCCTCCCGCCCGCGATCTGTGGCTGGCCCCGCTGAGGCCCTCGCCTCCCTCCCGGCCCTGCTGAAGGCCCGTGTGTGTGTCCCCGCAACAGGGAGGTGAAGGGGGGGGTGGGGGGCACCCCGGTCCCGTTTCCCGGCGGTGCTCTCCATGGGCTCGCCTCACCGGCTCGTTGCAGGGGCCCTGGGCTGTGTGTTTATACTCGGGAAGGAAAGTAGCGTCTGCTCCGGAGCTGGTGGGGAAAGGCGGATACAGGCTTGTTCTTCTCTTCTGACCCTCGGCTTGTGGAAACACTTGGTGCCGTTGGGACATCTTGACATTTCAGGCATCTGCTGTGGGAGCTGCTGCAGAAAAGAAACCGAAAACACAGCTGTCCTCAAGAGTTGAGGGATCTGTGTAAGAGATCCTCCTCCTCCCCTCTCTCTGTTGACTTCAGTGCTAGCTCAGCTCAGTGGGAGAGAGAAATGCTGGAAGGGCCAACGTACACGGCCTTTATATAGCGGAGGTGTCCCCTGGGCGCTTCTGCCTCTGGAGCTGTGCCCGTTGCCCCGAACGGCTGGAGGAAGGTCAGGGTTTCACCAACATATTCCGAGGCTGAAGAGCTGTAGCTGACTCCAGGGTGTGGGTAATGAGAGGGGCGTCAGCTCACCCAGGCAGCGCGCCCGCACGCCGGTTTGGGGTGGGTGAAGCGTAGGTCAGCTTAAAAAGTCGCCCTCGTCTCGTGGATCCGCCGGCTTCGCTGGAACCCCTGTGCAGCCGCGGGGTGGATAACGGCTGCTTGCGCCTGCGAGTCTGACCTGGGAGGTTTCTCTTTTGATCTCACCTGCGCTTTATGACCTGAAGTGTTGTCTTCAAATGTCTTTTAATGCCTTATCTTAAGAGTCTTGGGGGAAAAAAATACATATACCAGAATCATAGCTTAGTTTAATATAGCGTCGTAAGTTTAGTTGTTGATGTTTCTTTTCAGCTTCCTTATTGCTCGTCAAGCAAGGTTCAGTTTCTTAGGTGAAGTGTTATGATTCAGTCACTGGTTTGAGACTTCTGATACTTCAAAACAGAAAAGCTGATGTTGCTGCTGCGTGCTTCTGTTTCCATTATGGATGTGTAACGCCGAGGGACTGTGACTGGGCTGTCTGCGTGCTTTTCAGTGTCTCTTCTTGTGTTTCTTTTCCAGCCACGCAGAACAGCAGACTCCTCTTGCTGTAGTTCGGGCAGCAATCCTAAAAGCAATAGCTATCGCCTCGGTGGCTGAAAGGTGTGGGCAGCCTTAGTGCTAAGACCCATGAGCAGACCCCTGTGTCTCTGTTGTCTCTGTGGTGGTTGGTTCCTCTTCCTTACAACTTCTGCTCTCTTGATCGACGTACTTTGGAGCCCCAACAGTGGAGGAGAAGGCAGGTGTCCACCATCAGGTGGACAGTCTGAACTTTACATGCTCAGTTATAAAGTGGCCTCCTCCTGCTTCCAGAGAGGATGGCGTAAGAGGTTTTTTCCTCCAGTGACCTCTCTGGAAGGCGAGGGTGGATGTTTGAGACCCATCATTCTGCAGACCCAAATCTTGAGCAGGTTGTGGTACGTGTCTGTACAGGTACTGGGCCGTAGGAGTGTGCAGCACAAACCGTATGGTGGAATCCGTTTTCTCCAGGACTGGTAGAATTGCTGGGATAGCTTTTAATTTGTGGGATTTGCAACTTTAATCTCAGCTTTTCATTTCTAGGGCGAATGCCGTGCAAGAATTCCACTGCCTTACATCAGGCCTTCTGATATTGTAAACATCTTAATAGATTTCATGTGCTGGGTGTCTGCGTGGTGTGACTAGAAGTTACTAAACAATCATCTTGACAGGAATTTGTGCCTGGAATACCAAGACTTGGGGAAAGGACTCAGACCCACTTCCTGAAGAAGATATGTAGAGACATTCAGCCTGCTTGGTAGTGCTGCATTTTGGTAACGAGCCCTCTTCCGTCTCTTTTTCTTTCCTTTGTAGGATGTTCTCCTGTCTGCAGGCGTCCTTCTCAGGCAACTGTGTAAGTCAGGGCACGAACAACAGCTCCTGGAAGAGCGGTTGGGGCAGGCTTTACTGATAAGGTACATTCTGGTTTCCAGCAGGGTGCTGGCAGCCTCTTCCTGGCCTTGTGTTTCAGATGCTGCCTCGGAAGTCCAGATTCCTGGGTAGTCCATGCTTTGTCTGCCTGAGAATGCAGTGGGCGTTACTGCTGCCGGCGAGCTACGATGGCTGGCAGCGTGGTTTGGGCTTTGAAATTGGACACAAATCGCTACAAAGTCCTGTGGCAAAAATAGGTGGAGCGAGCCGGCAGCTCCGGCGCAGCGGGAGAGAGGCAGGAAGCGTATCTCGGGGGCCAGGAGCTGATGAGCAAGCCTGGGTCGCACAACCCCAAGCGTGAGAGACGTGGAGCCCTTCGGGTGTTTTTTAGTGCCTGCTGGAAGAAGCTCCCATCCATTAATTTGGATTGGTGTCTTATTTTTGTTTCTTTCTTTTTAAAGCCATTGTGAGTGGTTTACTGTGTCATAGCGCCGGCAGCTCGGCGATGGGCTTGCTGCCGGCTGCATTCTTTTTGGGACAGTCAGAACTGTGCCACTAATTCCTCCCCTCAGAAGCCTGGGGTTTCTTTGCACGTGGATTTGGTCTGGAGATATTTTTAAGTCTCCATTTAAATTATTCCATTCAGACATCTTCCCAACTGCTCCAAGGAGAGGCACTAATAGTCTCAGAAGTCTGTGTGTGCGCTAAAATGAGTGTGTGTTGCCTGCCTGGGTCGAGGGGTGGGCTTTTCAAGCTGCTACATGTGCCTGCAATTACTCTCAGCAGGCTCTAACCCTGAGGGGTAGGTGCCTTTTTAAATACAGTGAGCAGTGGAAGGTGTGAAGGGACACTAGCTAGCTTCCATTTGCGGCCCAGGAGATAAGGTTATCTGTGTGTACTGACGGGGTAGTTCCTGTGTTTGAAATTGAGCTCAATAACACGCTGATCGGCGTTACTGTGACGAGAAGTGGAGCAGAGTTGGTTTAAGCAGGTTACTGAGACAGGGAAATCTGGGAAATTGGGGAGGGGTAGGTAGGGAGAACAGGAAAAAGGCCACATAGCAGTGCGGGTTGACTAAGTTATCCTTGCCGAAGCACTGAGATGTGAGATAATAAGGAATGTTTTACTGAGCTGGGATAATCTCGCTCTCAGCAGCCTTCCTGTCGCTTTTACAGAATTTCAGGTTTATTTTGGAATAGCTCAGGAGTGATGTTTTTCCTGTGGGTCAGTGCTTAAGAGCTTGCAGGGGGGTTTAAATTTGTAACGATCCTTGAGAAGGCTTAATTCCAGAGGGCTAGAAATCACGTTCCTGCTGAATGACACCTTTCTCCTAATTACCAGCACTGCTGTGGTTCCCTCCCCGTGTTCGTGAGGGAGCCGTCGGTGTCTGATTGAGTGGAAAAAGCATCGGGCTTTGGGGAAAGACTTCAAAAGGGGGCAGCTGCTGCCTTGAGTCACGATGCCATCTCGTAGCGTTTCTGACCCAGGTTGGGGGAAATTTAAGCGTGGCTTCCTCGCGGGCTTTGGGGCAGCCAGACTCCTTGCTGATGCCGACAGTGCCTGACTGTTCACAGGGTGTCTTTTGGCCATTGTCACTGGTAACGAGACGCAAGGTTGATGAGCTGAAATAAATCTAAGAGCGTATGTAGGTGTCAGGGTGACCTGAAATGTTTTCAGTTGGCTTCTGAAGACGAGTGCTGTCTTGCTCACACTCGATCTGCTTACCTCTGTAAGGAGGCCAAGCTACTGTTTGCGTTATTTAGATAAACATTTGGACAAGATCTGTAGAGGCATCGTGGGATATTACTCTATCGTATAAGGTGATCAGGATTTGTACTAGCTAGAATCTTTGTTTGGGGAATATAAGGATGGAAATGGCCTCAAGTAATATATTTTTGTCTAAAGCACTTCTCACACAAGGCTTCTCTACTGCTTTGTCGATACTGCCGTGCTCTCACCAAGCTGTGGACACTGTTCCTGCTGTTTCTCGACTGGCGAAAGGAATCCCGCGGTTGGCTTTTTGCAGCCTTTGCAAAACCAGAGTTAGGAACAGATTTAGGCTTCTACTTCCAAACACCATCCCAAAGACATGCTGCCTTTTTATATTTGATGGAGGAGGGAAGGGAAACCTCTGCCTGATGCTCCTTGCCGATCATTTTTGCTCGAAGGTACCCGAAGGCTGGTGGCAGAAGGAGCTCTTACCCCTGTACCCGTGGCCAGTACAAAATGTTGTTGGCCGGACGCGTGACAGCGGGGTAGCAGAGCGAAATGGGCAGCGATGCTGACAGCTGCCCGCAGCAGAGCGGGGACGCTGCCTGGAAGACTCTTCTCCTTCCCCTGCTCTCGCTGAGTGTGCTGTGATGCAATTTGAGGAAGATGACAGCAGCAGCATAATGGGGAGGCAGGAAAAGAAGCTTTTTTCTCCCTTGCAGGGAACCAGCAGCGTAGGGCGTTTCGTACCTCCCCTGCTGCTAGGATTTCCAGCTACAGATGAACAAGATGGGCAAGACCCATTAGCAGTAACTTAGCTAGCATGAATAGTTCACGTCCCCTCTCTATATTGTTAAACCGGAATCCTATTGTAGTGGAGCAGGCTTCATTGTGTATAAACTGGGAGGTGCCCTTGGACTAGCACAGACTAGCTTGCAACGGCTGGGAATGCACCTCTGACTTCAGCGCGGTGTCTGAAGGGTGCTCCTCAGCTTCATGGTTTTGTGTTTGTTTAGCAGTTTGTGGCTGCTTTTACTGACCCTCTGTCCCCGATGGTTAAATAATCTGTTTGATGTTGTACTGTTGCAACACCCAGAAAAAGAATTTATATTCTGCTACGTGAAGGCTTAAACAGTGTTGGACACTTGACTGCGATGACTAAGGGGTAGGTACACAAATTTGCAGCCTCAACACAGTCGTGTCCTTAGCAAAAGGTCTGACCGCAGCCTGTGTAACCTTTAGCTGAGGTCTGTCGTGGGTTTTATAGTCTTGCATATGCAAAATGTTTGTTTGCCTTGCTGTGAAACAGTTAGGTACCTTGCAGTCTCCTAAATCCGCGTGACTGCGGGCCAGGAGAATTGATGTGCTGTGCTTCTTTCCTTGTTTTTTTTTTTTAGCTGGTCAACTGGTAACTCATTCATTTGTGAACCTTAATAGGCTCAGAAAAGAATAATGCTGGATGTGGAGCATCTCTAAATCTGGCTGTGATCCGATTTCACTGTTTTCTGTTCTGTATGCTTACCTCAAATACAACCTCTTTGCATTTTCTGCTATTTTAATATATTCTGCTTAAACCCTGCAATGGCCACTGCCACGTGGCGTGGATGAAGTCAGACTGGACAACTGTCATGAGCCTGGAAGGCTGCCCTCAGTTTCTGCTGCTGAGAGCCTGCTTGCTGAGCTGGAATTAGTTGGCCACAAGGCTAATGGGTGGCTGCAAACAAAACTAAACCCAGTTTTACCAAAGCAGTTGCTGGCTGGAAATCTTGTAACAACCGGTCATCTGCAGTGCTTGAGCAGTACGGATACAGGCAGTGCCTGGTCTTGGGCTAGGAGCACGTACAGTTTGAGTGCTCGTTACCATCGGCTGGGGTCGCGTAGTGACAACTGTTAGGCTGTAGTTTAAGATCTTCCCCCTTTCTGCAGTTTACTTTAGCAACTTATTCCCATTCTCCCGGTTATGCCGTGATGGATGTGTGAGGAGAGAAGGTATCTGATCTGAATCCTACAAAAAAGTTTTCCAGGGCACTTCTTGTCAAAGCTGTAACAAATGCTGCTGGAGGCTCAGTGTGAGAGGAGACAACAAGCTGTGCTGTGGGAATGTGACCATCTTCAGCAGGTATTGCAGCAAAACCCTTCTTCACGTGAAGCCGCAGCTTCTGGCCGTCACTGAGCTTTGAAATTGCAGCAAGTGCAGATGCTTAACATGGCTCAAAAAAGGGGGGTACGGCTGTAATAACCAGAATATGTGAAGTCATTCTTTTTGGAAATCCCTAATTCTGGGATGTTTGACACCTAGAATGGTCGGGGGCAAACTTTTAAGTTCATACTTCTAAAAGTACTGTGCAGACTGACACAGAAACCTTCCTTTTTGCTAAGGTGGGCGACTGCAACAAGTCAGGGGTGGGGTTTTTGCTTCTGTGCCACCTCAAGGTCAAGCCTTAGCTTTTTGTATTGTCAGCAGCCTTGTGAAATGAGGTGAGGTGTGCTTTGCAAGGCTGCAGCCATCCTTGAAAGCAAAGTTTCTTGGGATAGGTTCAGGTCACATTTAAAACAAAATTTAAAAAAATACCCCCTTCCTTTCCACATTTGCTCCTGGTGATGCATTACGGTGGGTTTTTTCCTGGAACACAACTTCGCAAATGCAGCTTAGATGGTTGTTTCTAGAGTTGGTCTGCTGGGCAGCAGCTTAATATCTAGAATGCTATTGCAACCTATCGATCCTTCATGATTTTTAAAGTCTTCTGGCTGGTACTGCAACTAAAACTGACACTGTGCTTTCTAGCAGCCTTGATTTTGGTCTAGTTAGTCCCTCACTGCTACTTTTAATAGCAGTTTGCCCATTGTGTGCAGCCTGTCTCTCTTGTTCCCGGTGCCCCCTGCAAACAGGGCTGTGAGCAGAGCAGGCAGCTGGTTACTCATCTGTGTGAGTGTCAGTGCCACAGCCTGTCCTAGGGTTACTCTAACCAGCAACCTCAAACTCCTTTATTTCTCTGTTTCCTCTCCAGTGAAAAATGGTGCTAAGATGGTTGCTTGAAGGCTCCCGAAGGCGTGCATCCCACTTGTTAAATAACCACTTAAACGGTTGCACTTGGTTTTCTTTGTTCTGTTATACCTTTTAAAGGTGACATTCAGGATCCCTTAAAAAAAGGAAAGAAAAAAGGAGAAAAACTACTAAGGATTTGGAGAGGAAATGCTGCGTCCTTTCCCTGGAGAGCTCTGTGAAGTACAAGTAACGGGAGCACTCTCATGTACGTCCAGGGGCACGCAGGGCACTTCTCTTGTTCTCTTCTGTGTGGCTGCTGGGTTGATGGGGAAGAGAAGGCGGTGGCAATTAGTGTTATGTAGAGCTGTGACAGGTATGTGCAGCACCTGGTAGTCTGTGGAGTTTGGGTCTTTCAGACACCCGTGGGTTCAATATCAGTGCTGCTCAGAGAAGGGAGCCTCTGCCCCTTCTGCTGGGATACACGGGGGTTCAGGGCAAGAAAAGCAAAACTCCCTCTGGAGATGGCAAAGCTGCAAATCACATGGTTTCACGTGCTCTTCCGTTCATCCACACCCTTATACCACAAAATCAGAACAAAACAGTTCTTTAAAGTGATGGTTTGGGAGATAGGTTGTGAGCCCAAAGAGGTTGGTTTTGTGTGGATGTGTTGCCGTAGCTGAGTGCTGAGCTGCCAGCGTCTGGATCATTGCTTGAACATGAAATGCCCAGCTGGCATCTAGATTGTGATGTGGGAGGGACGTTTTGGATTTGGGGGAATCGTATGGTATGATCTTGCACATGCCAGAAGTCTGAGGCAGGGAGCGTAGTACCCTTTACAGGAGGTCACTGCAGAGATGCGCCTTCCTCCCTCAAAGCCTTGGATTTCCACTTTGCTCTTAATACCATTGCCTTGAGCAGCTCATTTGAACTCTCCTTTCTAACCAGACTTGTAAATTTACTTTTTTTTTTTAGGTCTGAATTTGATAGGGGAGGCAAACAACTGATCCAAAGCTCCCCACCTCTTGTGTGGAGCATGGTTTTTTGCATACATCAAAATTAGCGGTCTCATGCCTGTCAGAGAGCTGTGATGATACGGAGCCCTGTTGTTTAGCAGAAGGACTGACAAGGGCCATGGGAAGGCACTGAAATGGCCAGCCATTGACCTTGGTGCCAGTCACTGGGGAATAGCTTGAAGGCATCAGAAACTTTCAGTTGAGTTGAATTAGTAGCCGCTGGTTGTTGGAAAGCAGCTGTATCTGTTTCAAAACAGCCTTACCTTTTAAAGTAGAGCTTACAGAGCAGAGATTGGTTTTGCTGGGAAAGCTGGGATCATTGTAGGTGGCCAGCTGTAGGTGAATAAGAGAAAACTGGACAGATTTCTTTCCTCTTGTACTTTGTACTAATAGAGGCAATAAAAATGAAGATTGGGTAATTCAAAAAATAGAATGATGAACTGCAAGTGAGGTTGAGTAGACATCTCGTGGTGTACAGACAGTCGAGATGTTTCCTGTAAGTCCTAAGTTGACTTGCAAAATGAGGGGGAGTATAGTTAGGGATTTGAACCCAAGTTACCCCAAAAGATCTGCTCTTGATTCCTCCTGACTAAGCAATTTTCATTAGGCTGGAGCAGGGACACACAGCTGTAGCTCATACCCTGTTCATCTCTTTTCAAACTATCTTCTGATGTGTTCTTGGTAACACCATTGCTGTAAAAACGCACAGCTGAGCTGCACGAAGCTACAACACATGGTCCTTGTTAAATAATAGATGTCGATGTGATCACTAAGCGCTCTGCAGTTATGGAGAGAGCTCACGTCAGTGGTGAGCCTTGGTGGAAAGAGCATTGCTCGCTTGGGTGTGTGTTTCACTGTGTGGCTTTTCTTCTTGGGTAAGAGAGGGTGAGGAATAGGGAACTTTCATGAGATAAGTAGAAGTTGTGATTGCTGCCAGAGGAGCTTGAAGACTCCCTGTCCCTCTTGTCCATCTTAATAACGTTCTAGCCTGGAGCACTCCTGAAGCCAGTTTCATGCTGGTTTGGCTGCAGAAATAGTGGCTACTCTTCTGAGACGTTTTCTGAACAATGTGTGCGTGTGTACGGGGAGGGAAACATTCAGTTTTGGTTTACTTGCCACAAAATGCTGCTTGTGTTATATTGTCTTATGTTTTGGTGTGACAAAATCAATTCTCTGGCTTTCTGCCGTAGAACTGTTACCTGGCTCTTACGGGAGACAAAATTGTTCACTTCAGCTTCTGTTCCTTGATTTTATTCCAGTCTCAGGAATCCTGTTGTCTTCTTAGAGTATGTGTCTGTCTAAAATAATTTGGTAAACAAAGCTAGCTGCTAGTGTCTTGTCAAACACTTAGGGAGTGTTTTAAAACTTGTAAGCCAATCCTGTCATTAATTGATCTTCTGGTACATTGTTCCTCTTCAGCACGCGCTATGGGTCCGAAAATTGGTGGCAGAGCTACACGGGTGCAGTTGTCCTAAGTCTGTCCCTGTTCTGTGCTCCGAAGAGGAGCTTTTGTGTGCTCTCTGTAGCTGGTGGTGCTGTTTTCTTAGCGAAGCCAGGTGGTCTTGCCTGCGAGCCGCTGCCCCCATACCCCTATTTTCTGGAGGCCAAGGGTAAGGCTTCTGGGCTGAGACTGAAGCTTTTCTTTGGGCATGGTTTCCCACTTTTGCCTGAGCTCTGGGCAGGCCTCCTCCGTGCAAACCTGCCCAGCAGAAGCCCCGCTGCAGGTCCACATTTTAACCTCTGCTTTTCTTCCTTTGCAGCGGTGGAAGCTGCCTTGTGCGTAGCAAATAGGACTTGTTTGTGTCTAGCGGTTCTTGTCGGGCTTATGATCAGGGGATTTCTAATTTTTGGTTGGGTTGGTGCTGCTTAACACGACCAACTGCTGTTAAACTCTCCCCGTGTTTGCTAAGTGACTGTTACAAGGAGCAGCCCCCAGCAAATGGTGAACCCTTTGAAATGTTTAAATGAAATGCTTGACAGTAAGTCAGGCTGGCTTATTTCCCTTCTGTTGTGCCTTTTTTTTTTTTTAAGGGCTGAATTTTTAGCTCTTCATTTTGCTGGTTGTCACAAGCCATGCATTATTTAAGTAGCTTCTCTTTGTTTT
Organism: Leptosomus discolor; assembly: GCF_034619465.1. NCBI lineage: Eukaryota > Metazoa > Chordata > Aves > Leptosomiformes > Leptosomidae > Leptosomus > Leptosomus discolor. Next base: position 4,340,530 of record NC_141404.1, read on the forward strand.
AGCAGCTTGAAACGAGCCAGAAATTCACCTTGCTCGCAGGCTACCAGCAGACACGTTTGCTGCCCGCAGGCAGAAAGTAGTTGATGCTCTTCTGTCAACGTAGGTGAGCAACAGTGGTGTTGCAGTGTGGGGGAGGCTAAAACACACAATGATTTGATATTGCTGACATCTCTTTCAGGTTGCTCTTCCCCCCCCACAGCCACTATTCGGTTGGGATTTCAATTCCTTCCTCCCTGCAGTGCTTTCTGTCTAGTCCTGTTGCCTTGAGCTAGAGCCAAAGAGCAGCACTTTGAGTCTCATCCCGTCTTGGGTATGTGGGAGTTCAAGATTTCAAATGCTGTAAGTTGGGGGGGGAAATACATTTCAGTGTGTCTAGGAAGGGGGGGGGGGGTCTTCCCTCAACTGTCACTTTAAATTCCAGCACTGTCTGAAGATGCTCATTGCAGCTCAAATGTGAGGTGCAGGGAGCAGATTTGAGTTCTGCTCCAATTACTGCAGTCCAGAAATGCCTGTGTATACCAGGGGTTTAAATATAAGCTCAGTACCAATGCTTGCTATTTTTAGGTTAGGCTAAAAATACGTAATGTGGTATTTGCAGGGATTTTGAATGGGTCTTGGAAATCCTTGTGTAAGCATTCTGTGTGCACCTGAGACCTGCTCCACCTCTTAGCAGCTGATCTGTCAACTCATAGTAGTGGTTGGGACCAGTGGCTTTTGTAGATTGTATTTTTGCATGTATGAGAAGCTTGTTTGGAGAGTACTTCGGCTGTCAGTCTGAGATCTAGTCCGTCTGGAGAACAGTTATGTGTAAGTCCATGATGGTCTCTGATTATTTTTTTTTTCCCCTACTAGCTATTCTGTTAATGGCTGATTCTCTCCAGTTGCTGTAGGAAAAACCTTAACAGAGACAATTTTATTGCCTGTGTGCTGAAACAACTTGGATGTCCAGAGTCATGAATACATGGAGTAATGTGGAAAACAGAGGGAGATATGGTGGAACCCCATCTTTAGCGTGGTGGTCTTCACTGCACTGACAGTGGGTGGCTTTGTAATAGTGATGAGAGTTTTGTCACCCCGATGCTGTATAGAGATTCAAGTCTCAAATCCAGTTTGGTGTCCTGTAGTGCAGGTGGGAGTTTTTAAGTAAAAGGGGAAAAAAAAAAACCACCAACCAAAACCAACAAGCCACAAAAAAACTTGCAAAGTGTATATGTGGCTGCTGCCAGGTTTTTTTCTTTTTGAATCCTGTCCTTCACTGTATTGCAAAGAAGATGATGGTCATCTTAGAGCTTGGTTATAAGTAGCCTTATTCTTTGCCTATAAATAGGCACTGGAAATACTGAGGTAGTGTGGGATAGCTTCTCTCCATCTTTCTTGCTTTTTATTATGTTTTTTTTTATGTAGGGCAAGACCCTAGGGTCGCTTTGATCTTGTTACCTCACTTTCTTGGCGGCCTAGTGCTATAAATGTGAATAAACTTCTTATTCGTGCCACTAGATGGAACTGGCCCATGCTTATAGATGTTTGTTTAAACTTGAGCTCTGTATTGAGTATTGACAAAATGAACTGCTAGCTCTTGGTGGAAGCTTGCCTTTTACCCTCAAAGCAGTGCTTTATTCGGCTGCTTGGGTTTTTATGCAGTCTGTTTTGAAATAGAAAAGTGGTACCGTGCCAGTTCTTTCCAGGCTTGGCTTTTTTGTTGTTGTGGCCTTGACTTTGTATTACAGTTAATGCTATTTATTATATTCCTGCTTTTAAACCCCATGAGTCTTTTGGTGATGTGTGCGCATGTTTCTCTTGTACAGGGCAGATAGTCTGTTATCCCAAATTTAATTTCAGATTATTTCCTGTACCGCTTTCCTAATGCTCGAGGCTGAAATGTGCAAGTTCCTTTCTGCGGGAACCAGAGCTGCCTATAGAGAATACGGTCTTAATGTTAGTCTTGTGGCTTATCCCTTGTTCTTGGATGTGAAGAGCTGTGGTTTAGCCAGCATTGGACAAAACACTGTTTGAGCTATTTGGGAGAAGACTTTTTTGGTGACTTTCCCAAGCGTTTGTGGTGTTGACCCACCCACGCGTACACGCGTACCTGACTCTGCTAATGCACTCCATGTCCCTATAGGGGAGAAATATCCAAGCCACTTAGCTTTGCTCAGAGCAAATCCGAGCGGACACCTGTCTAGCTTCTGTCCACACCAGTTGATGCTCTGAGAGTTCATTTGTGGCTTTCACAAACGTCCCTGTTCCTCCCCGGACAGTCTTGGAGCGATCCTTCGCCACTTTTACCTGCCAAGAGGTTCCTTCGTTGAGCATGAGCCTGCATGAAGGCAGCTGAGACGAGGTGGGTGCTGGCTGTGCCGGGGCTGTTGGTTGTTGCAGGGAGTGCATGGTAGGACCAACCTGCTGGGAAGCAGAGGTGGTTGGCGTGGGTACATGAGCTGAAGAGGCCTGGGTGCTGATCCTGGCTTTGCTGCTAGCCTGCTTGGTGGCCTTGGCCACACTGGTCCTTTCTGTGCCTCCATTTCTCCATCTTTTAAATGGCAAGAAGCGTATTGATCTTGTTTTCTCAAGTACTGAGAGGGCTAAGGATGGAAAAATGCAGTGCAGGACTCGGTGGTAGCTACTCATGAGTACCAGGGAAAATACAACTGTAATATTGTGAATGTGACCTTTTTAAAAGGACAGGTTTTTCACCAAGTGTGCTTACAGTGACCCAGCTACTGAGCTGCTGCTCCAGCACCTGTCTGCAGTGATGAGAACAGTGCTTCCATGCCATTCTGGCAAATAAAGTAAGATTTATTTCTCTCTGCTTATATGGCAGAAGCTGAAGAACCTAGTGGAAACACTCCCAAAATCTTGCTTTTGAAGTGTTTTCAAAGCATCAATATGCCCGTGATACTTTTGGAGCTGCTTACTGGAAATAGCATGTGCTACTGAGATTTCAGGGCTCAGATATAGGCGTAGCTGCATATTTGTAGTAATGCTGGTTAGAAAAGGCCTCTGCAGTTCCCTAGCCCAATGTCCCGCTCAAATTTGGACCATCACCAGTGCTGGGACCAGGTGGATGTGGCTGTTTGTAGCCAAGCCTTGAAAACCTTTATGGCGGAGGTTTCCTCTGGAGAACAGAGGCTGCTGGTGGCTCTGGCTGTGCTGCTGCAGCCCTTTGTGTGTGTTAAGCTTTGCGTCCTGTCCTGCAAACGGGGAAAACGCCACTGCCTTGCTCGTTTGTCCCCCTGCCTATGGTGTCAGGGTGTTGACTGTGTCTGCGCAGGCTGTCCCGCAGCGGGAGGGTGTGTTCCTGCCCGAAGCCAGCTGTGTCTCGGTGCTGCCGTGCAGCATGCGCTTTCTGTGAAATGTGGCTTGGGTTTTGGCTTTTTTTAAGTGCTAAATTGTACTTTTTAATTCTTCTTATTTTATCTTATATTAAATATTTTGAAGATGGTAATGACTAGTTCGTTGGGGGGAGGTTTAGGTAGGAGTACACAGTATGCATGTGAACGGATTTCTTCATTCTGCTGTCCTAGCTGCAAATCCTGTTCCCTGCAGAGGAAGTTAAGTAGAATTATTGAGGAGGAATTGATACTGCTCTTGTGTACTAGCAAACAGGATTTTATAGCAGCCCCAACATTTTCTTCCAACTTATGCATCAGTAAATATTTAATAATACAGATTCCTCTGTGCTTTAATAATGAGATGAATCCTTCTCAATAAAAAGACCTCCTTTCTCATTCCAGTGATCAAATTGTGCTCGGAGTTCCCGTATGTATTCAGCTGCTCTGCGATAGCGGGAATTGAGAGCTATAAGCTGACAGAGCATAAAATGGAAACCTACTGTTCAGGTTGCAATGACTCCTCTGAACTCGTAATCCTGTTCGAGAGCCTCCAGCCGGCTCATTGTGCCTCTCTGAGAACAGGTGGGGGTGGCAAATTTTAGTCCCAAAAGCTCAGTCCTGTGAAGGAACCTGATCCCTGTCGTGCTCTTTTCAGTTTGAGAGCAGGTGGCGTATCCTGGAATTTGTACCAAACCTTCATTGAGGAGGGGATGTGCCATAAATCAGGGAAGTCTCTTTAAAATAGCAGATGGTGGCAAGAAAGTGTGCTCTGTAAATGTGACTTGTTCCCATGCCAGGCACAAAACCCGCGCTTATGTACTGCCCTGCCGGGGGTGCAGCTTCCTTCTGACGTGCCGACAACGTGGACGTTGTGGAAGTGAGCTCAAAGCAGCTCTGGTCCCTCTGAAGTTGTGCCTTAGCTTGGTGGCACGCAAGGGAATTCAGGGTGTGATGCCGGTGTCTCCGTTTCAGCAGCGTGGCTACTTCACGGTTTAGCTCCTCAGCAGCTGGGCTGTCCAGTCTGACCCATAGTGTTGGCCGTTCACCTCGGTGCTTGCCTTTCTGCAGCACTTGTGTGTGGTAGGACTTCATGGCGTTCCGTGGGATGGTTGTAATGACCTTGACTGGGACGTTTCACGGGCAGGCTTACGTGGTGTTGCCCTCTGGCAGCTCAGGCAAGTGGCTTTTGCTCCTCTTACCAGTAGATGGTGGCAGAAACGCCACTATGGGAGTTGATGCATCAGGTTTTTGACTTCCTGGAAAGAGGAGAAGATCCACATATGGGGAGGGTTTTGAGTCCTGGCTGGACAGAACTGCATCTCCCCTCACCGCTTTCCTGTGATTGCATAGCTATTAGCATCTTGGTGTCTTCTCCAGAGAGGCTTCTCTGGCCTGATCACACTCTTCAGTTGGCTGTCTTAACTGTCAGAACAGAAAATAGCAGAAACACATCTGCTTTTAGGCACTGAGAAGGTGGTAGAGAAAAGTATCCTTGTGGAGAAGCTGTGCTGGGAGAGCCAGGAGAACCCCCGAAACGATCTACCAGCTTAGTCTTTGGAAAGCCTGATTAGGGTACTGCTGAGTTTGCCTTACTCTCTCCTGGTTTTATTTTGTCTTTCAGTTCCTCATGTGAGCCTGACTGCCATGCCTGGGCATTGACACTTTTGGGTACAGCTGTTTAAAATGGCAGAGAGAGGTGGAAATGAAGAATTAATTAACTTGAACAGCTTCCGTAGTCACAGAGGGAAAGGTGAGTATCGGTTTGGGCACGTTTCCAAAACTCGCTTTGTAAAACTCTGCTCACAAGCAGCAGGATTCGTAGATGCTGAACATAGATGCAAGCGCTGTTAATGGGAACCGGGCAGTGGTCTGTTTTGCCGTGTCATACACTGCTCTGTTACACTTCCTCCACAGCCACCTACAGAAAACGCTCTCATTTTATGCTGACGTGCAAAATATTTGGCTCTTGTCTTTCTCATGTTGTACTGCCTGAAGGCAGATTGCTTCTTGGGAACACGGTGTAAAGGTATTTCAGCAGGGCTGAGGGGCTGATGGCGTTCTGCCCTTCTGAGGACCTCGCAGGAGAGAGGCTGGCTCTGCGTTCCTGTCCTCGTAGGGCTGCGCTGGCACCCGTTCCTCCCGGAGCGGGATGCAAAATGATGCTTTCAGCTACGGCTGCAAGGTGGAAAACATACTCCCAAATACTTATGCTACAGCATAAGCCAAAATGTTGTGTCAAATCGTGGGGAAAGCGTGGTTGTAGGCTGTCTGTGGTACAGGAACCCTCTGTTTCTGGTTGGAGCGTCTCTCCTGCGATCCAGCAGTTGTGCTCGGTAGCATCTATATTGCACTCTTGACAAGCCTTGAGGGACAAGGTTGTCACCTAGTAGTGGGATATCTTCTGCACCCGCAGTCAGAGGCCCTATCTCAGTCCTGCACAAGGTACTCCTGCAAAGTCACGCTCTTTCAGAAGAAGCCAAATTGCACAGGGAGCCTTATCTCTCCTCTAGACTGTCCTGCACATCAATAAAAGAAAAGGTATCGTCCCTGAGATATTGAAAGTTCAGGACTTCTCTGCAAAAATTAGGAAATACTCTGTACATGGCTTGTTCAGAATAATTTTGGCAGCAGCTGGACTCGTGCTGAAGTTTGGGATAGAGGAATCTCTGCGTAAGTGTCGGAGTGGCTGTTCCATGCATGGGCCGTTGTGGTGAGCTATAGTTTGTGCAGGTGTTTTGCTCAGAGGGCCCAGGGAGGTGGGAGTGGCTGTAACAGTAACTTGCAGAGGAACCTGTGACCTTTGAGCGCTTCTTCCTGGTTGCTGCAAAGCAAATGTGAAGATTGCTTTTTCAGATGTTTCGGTGCTTGTGCCGTGTGATTTCAGTTATTTACCCTGAGCAAACAGCTAACTTTACTGACTTTACTACAGACTGGATAAACCGCAGGGAGGAAGGTCTTATCACAATATCGGATTCCTCAGATGAAGAATTACCTTTGTTGTTGGAAACGCCAGCAAAGCAGCAGCGTGAGGAAGACGACGATGATGTAGTCATCTTGGCAGAGGTAATTTTTCGTTCTTACGCTTGCCCTGCTTTATTCATGGCCTTTATAGCCAACTCGTCTGCAAAAATCTGGTGCGTTCCTTTGAGAGTCCTGTCCCATTACAGTAATTTACTTAAGATGTCTGAAATGAATGTTGGAATTCTGGCATTTTGCTGGCTCTAAGTGTTTAATCATATTTTGGGCACAGGAGGGGAGAACTAGACTGTTAGACTGCATTGTAGTTAAAGTTCTACGTAACGAAGGCTGTAGCTTCCATAAAGTTACCTATTTAAATCCAGAAAGATGGAGTGCTTTGTAAGAGGACTTGATGTTCCTTAGAAGGCAGGTTTTCAAAACATGCATTATCTGACCTTGTGTGCTTTATGTTCCTCTATGCTATTTGGTTTCTTGTTGGGCTGTTGTAGGCACTTACATTTTTGCAGTTTTACAAAGCCAACCCGCCTGATAAATCTCTTTCCACTGGCACGGGCAGTCACACAGAGAAGGGCCAAAGGCTTTAGCTTACCGGGATTATTTTAAGTCTCTGATTTAATATCCAAGCTATATTAAGAATATATTTCACTTGTCTGTTAAAAGTATCAGAGGCATTGAGAAAATGGGTCGCAAAGCTGACTTTTCTGTTTCTTAGTTGAAAATAGTAGCAGAGAATATTCAAACTCTGTTGGCATACAGCCAGAGGCAAGAACAAGGCCAGAGATTAACGTTTTGAGCTTTGGTTCCTGCTTGTTTACATAAATTGATGAGAATGCAAATATGCTATCAGTTAGTTCCTCCTTCCCAGACTATTTTACTGGGAGGGAAGTAGGGACGGAGGTGAGCTCAGGAAATTACTCCAATCTGAAAGTCTTGTGCATCCCCAGTTCTGCCAAATGTTCTGTCAGTACCTGGGGACAGACTGAGGATGGAGTTCAGTGAGACAAAGGTATGTGGGTTGCAGTTTTATGCCTTGCTAAGCACCTTGCAAAACAGACTTTTCATCTGTTTCCCACTAGAAATTTGATTAAATGCGAAAGATCCGCTGGAGCAAGGATTCTGACATGCAGGAAAGAACTCCTACTTAACTCTAGTCTGTCTTCTTTTTAGACCCCAAAGCATCAGCAGCTTCTGCGTCCCAATGTCATCAGACCTGCTGCTCAATGGCAGGGTGCAAATGCTGTGGGAGAAGGAGGATCTAAAAGTGCTGTTGAGCCCTTGAGGAGCGCCTGTCTGCAAGATGAGATCTCAACTCCGCCGTGCCAGGGAGACCAGTATAATCACATGGTGGAGAGCAGTGCTGGACCAAGCAGGCATGAGAGTATGAACTTTGCCTTGGAGCAGCCTGGACCGTCTGAGCTTAATGGCCCCAAGTTTGAACTTACAAGTAACCAGGAGCCCGGCCCAAGTTTGCCTCCAGCAAAAAAGACGAGTCCACAGCCTGTTGTTAACAAAGAAATGGTTAGTCTGGAGAATGCAGGCCTTCCACTACAACAGGAAGAAAAGGTGGAAGCCCAAGGATGGCAAGGAGAGGACTTGGAGCCAGAGCAAAACCTCAGAGGAACAGCCGCTGCAACTACCCCAGACCAGATCCACGAGAACAGCCAGCTGGATCACCCGTACTTCCAGCCGTTAGAAGGCGAGCCACACGCTGTGGCAAATGGGTGTGCTCCTCAGCAAGGGCAGCCTGAAGCAGACCCGGGATCTTTGAGGGCATATGGAGAGGAGGCTCCTGGGCCAGCCTTCCCCCGACCTGAACCTCAGCAGGATGGGATTCCAGGTCCTGCTTCGCCCCAGCCGGCGCATCCACCAGAAGAAATGGGTCAGCAGGCAGCGATAGATGATGAACAGCCTGGTCCAGCCTTCCCTGCACAGGGCTCTCACGAACTTGGCTCTAGTAATGTGCCAGAACAAGGAGCTGCTGGGCAGGAGCAAGACCTCACTGCACTGCTCATCAGAGAGACAGTAAGTATTCCCAGGGCTTGTTTGATTTCTGTGTGCATGGTATTTTCGGACAGGTTTTTCAAGGTGTGTAGTGTTTCACATGCTTAAAGCACAGCCCTACTGACTTCAGCTGCAAATCCTCTTCGTTTTGGCTGAGACTCAGCTGTGCAGCAAGTGAGGAGAGTGCAAAGAACTGTCTTGGAAAACTGGGGTTTGAAAGACTAATGCCAGCCCTGTGACAGAAGTGGTGAAAGGATGTGAATCTTGAGGGCAGTCTGTGCTTTGGGGTGGGCTCTTGGCCAGAGAGATTTAGCAGAGCTGATTGCAGGGTCTGAAGGGCACAGTGAGGTGAAATAACATGGATCTGTTCCCTTAAAGGCTTCTGCTAGTTTGTTTTTGTCTGGCTGATTCCTAACCCAGCTCTGTAGAGCTGGTTTAGGAGTGGCTGTAGGGCTAAACGAGCTAAACTGAGACGCTAAACACTGGCAGAGGGCTTGAGGGAGGGTAGAGAAGGCTTAGAGACACATGGCTGAGAGCCATGGCTGCTTTCAGCTGGCTCTCCTAAAGTCCTTTGGTCCATGGCCATGTCAAGGCCACCACGGTGGTCAGGGGTGGCGGTTGCCCTTGCGGTGTGGATTCCCCAGCAGTAGCACTGAGGGATTTCTGGATAAGCAGCGTGAAGACTTGTGCATGTTAACTGCACACGCTCCTTTCTGGCTCTGCCTGTGAAGCTTAGCTACAAGAACTGAACCACCAAGAAGGGTCCTCCTTAACCTTTGGTTTATTCAGCAGCTTGGGCAACATGGTGTATATTGAAAAAAAACCCAACACCAAAACCCAAAACACAGTGGTGGTGCTTCATGTCTAATGTTTTCCCCTCCAGTGCACACTCCTCCCCTTGATTGCTAGGGAGGAAGGGTCAGTCTTGATGCCTTTTGGAATACTTTTTTGCAAACAAGCATATTTTTCTGTATCTTACACCAGCACCCCCATGCCCTCCAAGTCTTCCCTCCACATCCCGTGTCTGATTGTATTTGGGAAAACTGGGCTTGAGGAAAATACTCTTTAAGTAGCAGACCAACAAAATTAATTTCTTTCCAAGTAAGACTTTGTTGATCAGTGACTTGCTTTAGGATGGGTAGGTGGATACTTTTGCATTGTCACGGTTGCTTGACAACCCTGAGCAGTCCGGTCTTGCAAAGCAAAATGTCATATGGTGCAATACCTGTACAGAAGCCCAACAAGAGAGAACAGCGAAGGGTACTCTTTGTACATGGCTGATGCTGGGAGAGCTTTCACAGAAATGCCAGGAAAGGTTTGTTTTCTGTTTTGATCTCGTTGCTAGTGTGTCTGGGTGCTTTGGGTGGGTGTATGTATTGTTGGGTTTCTTCCTTTTGCTTTGGAATGTTGTGTTTCAGCACAGAATCTGGAACTCCTTAATCTTCCACCTGAAGGTAAATATTAGCTGTTCTTGTGTTGTAGATCATACCTACGTGCCTCTCCTGTTTCCATCCAGCCTGAATCACTCGTTAGGCCAGCTGCTCGTGGTCGTTCACATCACTACCCATACTCTTCCTGTGAGAGAGAGCTGTTAGCAGTCATCCTGTGGAGCAAAGAAAAGCCAGCAGCTTGCAGCATCCAGGCTGGATGGATACAAATGGTCTCCTGAAATCCATTTTGGCCCTTGTCTCAGGAGTGTCCTAGATAACGACCTATAAATCTCCGTCTTTGGTGCTGTTGTTACATTATGCTACACATCTCCTCTAGTACCTATATAACCTTTAGCTTTTCTTACTCTAGGAAGCAAGATTTCCAGATGTGAAGAAGGAATATATTGAAGAGCTAATCAGCATCAAGAACTGCTATGACTTAAATGTGTAAGTGCAGAGCTAAGAGCCAGGGTGTCTCGTACAACAGTCTGGCTGCAGTCACACTTCTATTTCCCCACCTGCAAATGATGCTGTTCTAGAGCATCTGTCCCGGCTGGGAGTCAGCACTGTGGTGATAGTGCCAAAGAGCAGAGAATTTTATTTTTTTTTCCTTCTAATAGAGCTTTTCTTAAATCCTCTCTAATTCTGACGTTGTGCTGTAGCTTCTCTGCTTTTAAGATCATTTGCTTATTTAAAGGTATTACATATAATTTCCTCTTACTAGGGTTCTTAAAAAGGGTGAGTGTCAGGATTAAGGTGTTGAGATGACTTCTCTAAAACATCGTACGAAGGTGGGTTGATGAGTTTTGAGTTGGAGAAAATAGTTTCCTACTTGTTCATTTCACTGCCTTTTGGCTTTTTCCAGGTAAAAGCTGACCTGTTTTGGACTCCTTTATTTAGTATCGTGATGTTGGCCTCTATCCCCTTTACTTAATCAAGCAGCAGTGGTGCTGTTTGAGTTCTCTCACATCACTTTTTGCAGATGGAATAGAGCAAACACATTTACCGGCTGGTAGGATTGATTCTAGATATCTGTTGAGGGACTGATTTCGGTCTAACTGATCAGAAAAATGAGCCAAGAAGGGAAATAAAAGGAGTGTAAAATCAGCATGAGGACTGTTGCTTTCCCAGTTGTGTTACCAGCTTAAGAATACCTCAGTGTTCATCATGCTTGATATCTCTGGGAGTCATGTTAGAATCAAAAGGTTTTTTTAAAGAAAGATATTAACCTTGTTGATAAGTTGCATCATCTCCCTATGCTTTTGGGTAAAGCTTGCACAGCTGAAGAGCGAAGGATTGTGTGTGTTGGCACCAGCAGCACAGAGGGGAGAGTGGTTTGAAGCAGATCACTTGTGACTCCTGTCTGATGCTAGGTGGCCCCTTTCTCTCTCTGCAGCTGTCACTGCTATCTCAAACTGTTGAAACTGGTTATTATGTGATGCAAGAATGAAGAATAGGTTTTGGTTGCCAGAGTATTCACTCTATCTTGTATGAATCCAATGCCCTTTCCAGTTAACTAGGGCACTAATTAAGCAGTATTTAAGTGCGTGAGGCTTAGAATTAGTTGCTGGACCATAAATAAGTTAACTGGCAAGGAACGAAGGATGATCCCATCCATTGGGCATAGATTTACTATTCTGCTGCCTTTGGCTGTGTTGTGAAGTCTTGTCCCCAAAGTGGGGCTTCTTGATTAGAAAGTGGTCAGACTGTAACTTCTTTTCTCGTCTTTCCAAAGCGCTTTCCCTGCAGTGGTGGTGTGGTCAGCATGAGGGAAGCTTTCAGGCACCCGCACCACGTGCTGGGTGCACCTCGGTGTGGATGGTCGCGTTGGGAGCGTAGAAGCCTGGTAGGGCCATTCCTTGGGGCAATCAGGCCGTTGAAGTTGGGCATCTGGCTGCAGGACCCTCTCGCAGATTGTGTGAAAAAACTCGCTATTGTGTCCTGCAGGGATTTAGTGAAGCCTGAGAGAATTAAATCCCAGTATCGGCTTCGATCAGTCCTAATGCGTTCCTTCCCTTTTTGCTCCTGAAATCTCTTCTCTCCTATTGTGCACCACAGACCCAGTGAGATGAAAAGGTGCTTACAGGCTTCCCCGTAGGCCATCTACAGTGTCTGCTCAGCGGTGCGTTACCCACTTACTGGATGATAAAGATTTATTCTCCATATTTTTATTCCTTTAACCAAACTATCTTTTGAGTTGTCACTGCATCTTTTGTGTGAGAACAAATGGGTCAAAGCACTGGTCAGCCTCTCTGGCAGGGTCTCTTTGATCTCCATGGTATGTCAAGCTGAATCAGGCTTGAAATAAAATAAGGGTGGCTGGGTTTGGGCAGGGATGAGGCTTTTAACTGGCTCTGTGTCCTGTGGTGCAGATATTAATGAACAGTGCCGCGAGTGTGCGTGCATTGCGCGCTGGGACCCACTTAACTAATTGTCAGACGTTGGAGGTTAACATCTCTGAAAATCCTGAGCATTGAAATGGCAACGTGGAGAATAGTTCAAATGCGTTCTGACTGTGCCCCAGCTGAAACCCGGGCATTTCAGCTGCAGTGATTTCAGCTCCTTGAAGTTTCTGTTTTGTTGGATTAAAACAGTTATCTTTTACAGAAGGCATGGGGGGCAGGGAGCTGGAAGCTATTAAATGCTCAGTGCCAAGATATTTTGTTGTTTTCCTGGAATGATCGTCTTAAAACTTTCAGCTGATGTGAAGGATAAGATGTGGGAGCTCCTCTTAGCAGGGTATCATCTATTCAGCTTTTGTGTGCAGAAGCATTCACACTCGGTCAAAAGCTTCTGGCTCAATATGTCAATACCTGATTAAACAAAAAGAAATGCCTCTGCTTTGAATGTGAAAGCAGGGCTAAAGTAATCATGCCTTGATAGTGGGTTAATGCTTCAAGCCAGCTCAGATTTCTTAATTAGGGGCTGATTTCTGACATCAGGAATGTAAATTAACTGCAATTATGTCTTTGCTGCAACCTAGCACCTTCTTGTTCAGGAAGTTTTACAAATGTTAATTGCTTGTCCCACCTCCTTTCAGAAGGATATTGTGCTGCCGCTGGGGAAACTGAGGAACAGCTCGTGTTACTTGCCCCAGTTAGCACAGCTGGTTAGTGATGGTTGAGAATAAGCTGTGAAAGTCCGATTCAGACAGATAGCCTACAGCAAACTTCTCTTTTTTGAAAGGGCTTCTGAAGTATTTGTGGCTCTCCAGCAATGGGGTATTCTGAAACTACTTGCTAGAGTCTTTTCTAAGCTGCAATACTCAGTTTAACTAAATTTACCTCACAGTTATGACTGTTTGTGATAGGACCTCAGGTACGCTGCACATACAGGTTAGTATGCAATTTTTGGAGTGATTTTTAGTGATTGTTTCCTAACTGCTGTTCTCACTAGAGCAGGTTCTAGTGGAGGTTGGACAGTGCTGGTGTGATTTCAAGCTTTATTACAATGAAACCTGTATTCAGAGTACATAGTGTTTGTAAATACAGTTCGAACCGTGTTTCTGTCTCTACTCTTATGTGGAAATAGATCAAGACTGGAGGCTTTAATTCAAATTTGAAGCTGTAATCTTCTGTTGAGGAAGACGTCAACCGTTCACAGGTTTTATAGGGGTTTGTATGCTGCTTTTTTCATGGATGCATTTGTGTTGGCCATAGGAGTTGACAGCTAGATTTCAATTAATGCTAGTTAATGCTACTAGGTGGTGGCTGTTCTTTCTTGTACGGTCTTCATAACGTCAATTCCAGAGTAGCAGAAAGTTAGTGCAGGATTTGACACGTGCTCAAAGGAGGTGCTGCTTTACATGGTTTTACCCATGGGTGTGAGTGGGGAAGTAAGCCTGGTTGTTCACCTCCAGTATGAAGAGATGTAGGTTGGTTAGTAGCTCACCCATACAAGCTTAATGTATGTAAATGTAATTGTTGAAAGACAAATCTACTTGCTTTTCCTTCTGCTGTCATTCGTTACTTAATTCTCAGTCATTTACTTGCAGTTTGCTCTAGTCTAGCACCTCCCTTGGTTCTTACAAGGCAGGCTGTGGATTGCCTGCCTAGCCTCATAATTATAGGATACTAAAAATTGGATGAGCGAGGAACGAACCTGAGCTCCCAAACCCTGAAGTAACTATATTTATCTTTTCAGCCTTTGTAACTTTCTTCTGGAAAATCCAGATTACCCAAAGAAGGAAGGCAGAGTGGTTTTAAATCCCAGCAGCAGCCTGCTTGCCAGCCAAGATGAGACAAAGGCAAGTGAGAGTATCCTCATCTACAGCATGCCTCTCATCCAGTCTGTTCAACCTGAGTGGGCCTTGGGATGTCTGGTTCTATTAGTGCTTGGTTGAGCCATTCTTTCAGAAGAGGCCTCTGGGTGCCTTTTAAGATGGCGTTAAATAGCAATAGTTAGTCGCTTGCAAGGTAACTTCCAAGACTTGCCTGTTTCGGTGTTGCATAGCTGCACCGTGTCTGCTCTTCGGCCTTCTGCGAGACTCTCTGCCCTGCCTGCCTGTCAGCTGCCCTGTCTGAAGTGTTCGCTTTGATAACTAATACAAGAATTCCACGGTCATTCTGTCCCATGAAGTGGACTTGGCCCTCAGGTGTCTATTGTGTGGCCTTTGAGGCAAGGCCTTTTAGCCTTCTAACTGCAAATCCCCCTACTGCTTCTTGATTTTATTGACTTTTTTTTTAAAGTCCATTTGAGGGAAAAAAAATCCTCTCTGAGCTGCTTTGAGTATGTTGAAATAGCAGTGTGTAGCTTGAGAGAAAGAAATGTTGAATACCTCTTGGAAGCATCTCTCAACCTCGAGCCAATGAAGTTGTTCACCCTTTGTGCTCACCTAAATGTATCCTCTCCTCGCTGTCTCATGCAGCCGCGCACAATGGCTTTAAACCATGTGGTGTGAGTGCTGCTAGGAGCAGAGCTGCAGCTGCTCAGGGCAGGTTAGCCACATGAGTGCCTGGGCCAGTAGGCTTCACACCCATGCTGTGCTCGAAGGTGGTGGTTAGATAGGTGCTCAGACCTGGGTGCCGTGTCACCTGAGTTTTGGGTGGTCTTGCAGAAGGTCCTGATCGCTGACAGGGGTGGGTTGGGGTGTTGGTGTGTGCGTTTGTAGCAGCCTTTTTATATCTTTTGCATTTTCTCCTTAGGTGCCTAAAGTGGACTACTTCGACTTCTCCAAACTTGCCCCACTTGATCAGCGGTGCTTTATCCAGGCAGCTGACCTCCTTATGGCAGACTTCAAAATGCTGAGCAGCCAGGACATTAAGTGGGCACTACACGAACTCAAGGGACACTATGCAATCACACGAAAGGTTCTCCAGTTCAAGTCTGTTTTCTTTCCTAGGGTTATCTCCCGTGTCTGGAGAGCAGTGCGATGTCTTTTGCCTTACTATACCATCTGCTAGTGTGTGGTTATGGGCTTTTTTAATAATCTTCCTTTCCTTTTAAGAAGTATTAATCCATTTAGTACAGACTTGCAAAATTGATTGACCAGACAGAATGCAGCAGGAAGTTTTTACTTTTCTCTAATAGGAGAACTGGGGAAACTCTAGCTAGTTGATGGTCGGTGATGCATTAAACTGAGAAGTGTTCCTGTACGTTGGCGCTGAAGTGCAGTATAATTGCCAATAAAGCCTAGACATTTAGCTAAATCTTAAAACATTTAACTGCTGCTATTAGTTAACTGACTGCATGTAATTGAAAAGAAGCCCAAGTCTCACTGTCCTGTTTCTCCTTATTATGACTTGTGGAATGAGTCCTATATCTCTCATAAAAGAGTTTCATTGTGATGGAGCTGCAAAGACACTCGTTTTAAGTATCAACAAGCTGAACGTAAATGTGGCTTCACGCTTTTGACTTGGATCTACTCCTCTAATGTGCTCCTCTTGCTTGAGCTCCTTTCTCTACTGCTCCAGGACAAACAAAAACTCCTTGTCTCTTCAGCTGCTTGCCTGAGCACTGAGTAGTTGAGCTTCACTTATTTTTAAATTAAAAAAAAAAAACAGCAACAACAAAAAGCCAAACCAGCTCTGTTACATCAGAGTGGGCACCAGCTTTATTAGAGTTAATAGCTGAGGTGTTGTGAAATATCATTCAACTATTTTGTTTTTATGGAATGATTGCTTTATGAGTACATAAAGCAACAAGATGAGCAAAGGAAAGAGATATACTTGCCTCTGTGTGGGGTGTTTGGCTTTCTGGTTTTGGATCGGTCTTATGCACGTGTTTGTACTGTGCTTCGGTTTGAAGCGTGTGCTTCTGCTTTCTGCCAGGAACAGACAGGATTTAAGTCTGTATGTTGTTTTCTAGGCCTTTTCAGATGCTATCAAAAAATGGCAGGAGCTGTCTCCCGAAACCAGTGGGAAACGAAAAAGGAGGAAAGAAATGAATCAGTATTCATATATAGACTTCAAATTTGAGCAAGGTAAATAAATACCAAGCGGTATGTATTGTGCTCTCTGCGTCGTTAATGTAAGCAGAACTGGCTGCAGCATGAAGTACTGTTCTTGAAAAGGGAGGTGATCCCAAACCAGCTACGGTCCTGTCGCTGTCTGTTATCTCTTTTGCTGATATTCTTTATTAGTCCCTCTGCTTGGTACAGTGCTGTTTGAGATGCTGAAGTTATGCAGCTGGTGGTGTGTGGAGGGCGAAGGATTTAAGCTTTGTTCTGGCTGCTCCATCTGATTTCATTGCGCTTTAGGGGATGTGAAGATTGAGAAGCGCATGTTCTTCCTGGAGAATAAGAGACGGCACTGGAGGTCCTATGACAAGCTCACTCTTCTCCCACCGGTGCTACTGGAGCAGGAATTCTATGAGCAGAAAGTTAAAGAGATGGCAGAGGTGAGTGGTACAAGCTGCTTTGATCTTGTGGTGCAAATGACTTCAACTGCTGTAGAGGTATTGGCCCTAAACGTGGCAGTCTGCCTCTTAGAGACATTCAAATGCTGAACAAAATACTGAATGACTGACTGCCTTTGCCCCCTTACTACCTGTAACATGTATGACTCTTCCCCAGTAACATGTTTTCGAAGGAAGAAAGCCAAGCACAGAGCTTCATATTTACTTAAACATACAGCCGCTGCTCTTGCAAGCGCTGTTCTGGACCTCTTGTGCTACGAAGTAGTGAAAGTTCTACTAATTAATTATTTCCTCTGACTGTTAGGAGGCTTCTCTGCTGCTTTAGAGCTTGTAAGTGCAGCTCAGTGTTGGTGGTGAATAATGACCAGGCCCCAGGCAGTCTGTCTGCTCGGTCTGCCTTCCACGAGTTGGCAGACCTGTGACTCCAGAATGGCTTGTCCTGTGCTGAGGACCGTGTGTTTCAAAGCAGAACCCTGCAACACCTGCTGGTGCGTTGTCTTCCCCTCGTAGCCTGAGGAAAGACTAAATTCACAGCTCTGCACCTATAGGCCTGTCTAAAGTAGCTTCTTAAAGATCCTCGTCTCTTAGGCAGATGGGTAGCATCTTCTTTTCAACGCAAGGCTAATGTTCCTTGGGGCTTTCTCTAGAGGGGCCTCTTGGGTGAGATCATCTCTGCCGGTGGAAACCTGAGCCACCAGCCCTCCACCAATATAGAATTCAGTTCTTTGTTCTTGCTGCCTTGTGCTTCTCCCATCTGTTTTAGCTGAATCACAAATAGCTTAATGGATTGGAAGGATGGGCTGAGTGATGCTCTAAGCAGACAGTGAGCCTTTTATGGTGGTTTGTAAGTCCTGAGATAACGTAAAAGAGTGTAGAGGCTGGAAAATCGCTTCATCTATTCTGTAAATACAGTTGCACATGTCTCTCTTGCAGCACGCGGACTTTCTCCTTGCTCTGCAGATGAATGAGGAGCAGTATCAGAAGGTCAGTATCTAGAATGTCGTCCGTTCAGCTTATGCATAGGCACTGTTTGGCACTTGCTGCTTCACAGACTCTCTTGGCTTCTGG
This sequence comes from Leptosomus discolor, assembly GCF_034619465.1. Taxonomy (NCBI): domain Eukaryota; kingdom Metazoa; phylum Chordata; class Aves; order Leptosomiformes; family Leptosomidae; genus Leptosomus; species Leptosomus discolor. Next base: position 4,358,195 of record NC_141404.1, read on the forward strand.
AATGGAGCTTTTCTGAAGCTGCATTTGCGCTGTGCTGCTTTTGCTGAGCTGGCAAAACCTGCATAGTGTGTGTTGGCTGGCTTTTAGAAAAGGTAGGCGAGAGCTGAGTCCAGCAAGCCAGTACTGATGCATGTAATGATCTGTAGTAATTCAGTCAGCTGCTGCTTGTATCTTTACTGGCCAGAACAAACATTGCAATAGAATAGTACCAGGTTTGCTCTTGCTACCACCATTATGGCTGTTTAAAACAGATTTGCTGCTCTTGGAGCTCTGCCAGTGGAAAGGCCTTCCTCATTTGCAGAAAGGACTCTAAAAACCTGAAAATCAGGTATTTCCCTTTAAACAAAGAGAGAAAAGTTAGGGATCGGTTCGGCAGCTGTTGATTACCTTTTTTTGTACTCAACGCCCATTGCTCTTCAAATTTTGGATATGCTGGACCTCTGAAGAAGTGGGCAGACTGACTTTTTAAGTGGGGAGCTTCTCCACCCTTCCAGTGAAAAGGCCAAGGCGAGATCTCTCCAGGCAGATGAGTAAATGTTCCTTTAGAGGGCCACAGATCTGAAGCTTGTTTTTCCCCACATGAATGGTGGGTACTCTCTGCTGTTTCCCTGCAATTGCACCTTCCCAAACCCAAGAGGCTTCTCTGCCTGTGAGCTCAGAATTACTAAACACAGTGTATTCTGTAGCTTTCTGGAACCTATCAAGCAGGACATGTAACTGTTAAGTTACTTAACACTGAGGTTCTGGTTGTGCTTAGAGAGTTTTGACCACAGGATATCCAATGGAATTGTATGTATCTGTTGCTCTTTTAGCATTAATGCTGGCATTGTTTATGGCTTGCAGTTGGACGTGTCTGTCTGTTGCTATAGCTATGGATGTTTTGATGATGATGCCAATACCTCTGTTTATGGCTGCAGGATGGTCAGATGATAGAGTGCCGCTGCTGTTACGGGGAGTTTGCATTTGAAGAGCTAACTCAGTGTGCAGACGGTCACTTGTTCTGCAAGGAGTGCCTAATTAAATATGCTCAGGAGGCAGTCTTTGGCTCTGGGAAGGTAAGAATTTCCCAACTGGGAAACTTCCCAAGGGGAGAATGGGTAAAATGCTATTGGGAGCTCACATTGCTGTTTGCCTAGCGTTGTTGCTGAAATCAGATGTAACTTCATTTCCCAGGAAATATTTGAATGGAATTGTGTCCTGAAATCCAAATCCAACAAGTCAATCTCGCCATAGAGTGAAGCCAACAACTTCCCAATGGGATCCTCGCTGAATAGGATTTCAGTTTTACTAACCTACATCTTTTGTGCTCTATGCTTCGCCACTGGGATTATTAGGAAAACTTTCTACAGCATTGATAGGAACAACAATAACTTGTACTTGTCTGGCTTTTATTTTCTACTTAATAAACCGATGATATCTGCACAGAGAACACACTCTTATCTCTGACTTGGCCAGTCTCCTGGCTGAGAGTGTTTGTCCTTCGTAATATCCCCGTGATCCCAGTTTGGGGGTTGGTTCCTCTATAATACTATGAACCTTCTTAGTCTCCCATTTAGCCGGCAATTATCCCGGTACTTGGCTGAGCTGTAAACAGGTCATTAACCTGCTCTGAGGTGTGCATGCTCCTTTGCCTGGAGATACGATGATCAAACTGTGGGATGCTTTTGTATATGTCATGTAAACATATAAACTGGCAGCTGTGTTTTATGTGGCCGTATCGTCAAGAATGCAACGTGCTGTTCGTGAGCAGAGACCGTACAGTAGTAATGTGCTGCGATGTGGTCACTGTGGACTTGGAGTGAGTGGACTGTGATCCCAGCTATCAACGGCATCTTCATGCCCACTGTTTGTTCAAGGCCAGTGTGTAACTAGTCTTGTTCTTTCCACAGCAAACCCATTCTCTGGCAGTCATCTGCTGACTTAAGCTCTGTTCTCTCTAAGCAAGGCTCTGCGCTGGTTTATCTGGAAGTGTTCTGGGTACTGAGCCTTGCTGTTTGCTAGTGTCATGCTGAACCTGAGCTCTCTCCTTCCAACCCTAGTCAGAGCTCAGCTGCATGGAAGGCAGTTGCACGTGTTCATTCCCCACCAGCGAGCTGGAGAAAGTGCTTCCAGAGAACATCCTCTGTAAATACTATGAGCGGAAAGCTGAGGAGGAGGTGGCAGCTGCCTGTGCAGATGAGCTTGTCAGGTAAGTGTCCAGCAGAGGATGCAAACCACCCTTAACTGTTGTAGAAAATTGTTCCCTGAAACCCTAAGTGTGTGCTGACTATGAGATAGGTAGCTTTCAAAGAGCTGTATTATAAATTCAGGCTTCTGCCTTCCTAGGTCTATTTTTATTCAGGCTGGTCTGCCTTTGACTAGGAGCAGATTAAAATTCAATAGGTTTGTCTCCCCCAAGACTTGCTTGCCAGCTCTGTGCTGATCCTCTAAATTACATGGTCAAAAGCAGTGCTGAGCATGTAATATTTTGATGGCGAACAGGGGAAGTGATCGAAGAAATATGAGCAAAAAGGCAGTAGTCAGCACATCCTGACGGCAGGCGTTTGGTTGGCAGCCTTATTAAGTACCACACAGCTATTTGACTAAATCCGCTTTCAGCAAAGATATCTTTGGCGCTCTGTGTTAATGGCGTCTTATTTTGGGCTGCAGGTGTCCCTTCTGTAACTTCCCAGCTCTACTGGACAACGATGTGAAGCGGTTCAGCTGCCCTAATCCCCGCTGCAGAAAGGTAATTGGGGGATATTTTGCCGTTGGGTCTCTTCTGAAGTGTTGGGCAGGAGAGCTGGGAGGACAACTCGTGCTTCCTAGTAGCAGGTGAATGAGTAGCTAATGTGACTGCATGGGGCAGCAGCCAAAGGATTTGCTGGATCCTACTGGTGTTCTGTAAAAGTGTGTGGCTGGACACGATGAATTTCAGGGCACTGATAGACAGCGGTATTCCTTTCTTTCCTTGGAAGATGTTGGCTAAAAAAACTTATGGATGCCATAGGTTGCTGTCTTGCATATACAGAAGTTTTAGGTCAACGGGGAGCTGGGTGTTTAAAAGGCATAAACCCGAACTGTAATCTTTTATCTAAATAAACTTCTGGAGAGTGAGCTGAGACAGCCTTACATGCTATCCTGAAGAGAATTAGCGTCTGCATTTTTCTTTTATGCTGTCGCCTGAATACAGATTCAGTTGGAAGTGACAAAAAAACCCAACTTGTTGGAAGAGCTCGCTGAAATATGAGCCATTCAAAGGGCAGAAGATCTTTGTGCTGCTCTCAAAGTTTGCTAATAGCCGTAACGGCAGAATCGTCAAGCCCAATGGGGAGACAGAGTGGGGAAAACTTGCTGCTTCTGTACCATCTGTTCTGGGGGAAAAAGAGAAGCATAGAAATGTCTTTCCCGGTCTCCTGAATGTATGCAGAGCCTTGCTTACATCTGGTGCCAGTGAGCCCAGGCAGTCCAGTATCAGTGTTTAGCACCGAAGCTACAAGGTGTCTTGCGTAACTTTAGCCTCAACGGTGAGTTCTCATGCAATATTCACCAACTGCCTGTCCCCAGCAGAGATTTCTGCTAACTGCTGAAATTTCCCCTTGAGTGCATTAACCTTATGCTTGTAGCTGCCATAGCTTTGGCTTCTCGTATAGATACCACCATTCGTCTGTATTGAGAAACAAATAGGAAGTCAAATTCTGTTGTGTGGAGAAGTTGAAGTTGCCAGCAGTGAACTTTGCAATTTGTAGTGAAAATTGAACTTACTGGGGGGAGACAGCTGCTTATGAAAGATGCACGATTCCATTCGAGATCTCTAGGCTCCAGATATGTTTTGCTAACATCCGCCTCTAGCATTTGGGAAAGAAATGTGATTCTGATGGATCATCCAAGTGTCATGAGCAAGGAGGTTTGCTGGTCGCTAGGTGGCAATGTTGATTCATGTTTAAGTACTGGTGGCTTTCCTGCAAAAACGGAGTTGTTTTCAAAATGTACGTATGTCAGCACCAGAGAACAAAATTCGGGCTTGAAGAACATGAATGCTTCAATGTGCAAAATGAATTGAAGTCACTTTTTTTTTTCCTAAAACATGTAATGTGGCACAGTAACTGTTGTAAGAGGGGTCAGTGCTGAAATGTTCCTTTCCTTCTGGTTTGCTGTTTCATTTCCTTCCTAGTGTACTGCCTGTCCTCCCTCCCTGGGCTTACAGCATTCCAGTGAGCTGGATTTCTGGTTTCCTGGACAGCTTGTGTTGATTCATTAGCTGAAAATCTGCTGAGTAGCTTTGCGCTCTTAGAAGTCTTGAACGACTTTAGGATTTGAAGTCGAGGGTGAGGAATTCGGATAGCAGGATGTGGTGGTGTCTCACAGCATCAACTGCAGTGCTTCTTCGTATTCCCGCTATCTGTGTCTCTCCAGAATAAAGAATTTCAGTTAATGCTCTTGCTTGCAGGAAACTGTTGTCCTTAGGGAGGAAAGGGCTAATCTAGGGAGCTCTACAGGGGTTGGAGAGGAGGATGCATTGGCTTTGCTAACAGTGCCTCTGGCAGCCTCGGTGGTGGTGATGACTGATCCTGGAAGGAGTCCCTCGCTGGTTGGAAGGACTGCACTTGCACAGCTGAACCTAAAGCCAGGGGAAGTGTGGAAAGGGAAAGGTCAAAATGTACCTCTCCTGAAACCTCAAGGTCTTCAAGGGTGGGGAGAGGAGGACCAGATGGTGGACCTGTTGTATTTCTGTGCTCCATCACCTGGATCCTTTGTCTTGCTTTGAGAATTCGTGTTGATCCTCTCAGGCTTTCCTTTAAATCTTAGAGAGGTTGGTTCACATTTGGGCCGGCTATGGCTGTATTGTAAAGTGATGGGAACCGGCTGGAAGCCTTCGTTTTGGCTGTGTCTGTGTATGTTGGGCTCAATAGTAAGAGCTCTAGGCATGCCCAGGTCGCTGCTTATGCATCTCACCTGTAGTTCCAGTCATTTGCACCTCACAGGGACCAAAATGTGGCTAATTGTAACCTGGGCGACAGGCAGAGCTGCCGGATGCCTCCTGTGACTTGAACGGCTGCACAGAGAGCATGCAGATGAGCCTGCACCATCTGCCAGGGCCGCTGTGGCTCCAGTCGTGTGGCGTGAAGTTCGGCTCCTAGTTAGGTGGCCAAGGCTTGAATCTTAATATCACCAACTGCAGGGTGGAGGAAAAGCTTAATTAGCCAAGAGCAAACGTTGCCCAAGGCACCCTGTGGATGCGTTCTCCTGTGCGTGTGCAGTCTGAGCTGGTGCTGGGGGAGAAGCAGCTTTCGCTCAGACCTGTCTGAGTTTTGAGGTGTTGCTCTAGAACGAGTTGCTTGACCGTGCGCGGAGTCAGGCTTCCCGGTACAGGAGGGTTTGCCTGCTTAGTCAACGTCCATCTTATTCTGTGTGGGGATCCCTGTGTGGAAGCGGCGCTTGAATTTCTCCTCTGCGTGTTCCTCCTCCCTGTGCTCTGACACAGCAAACCAAAGCTGGCAATTCTGGTAAAACTGGGAAAGGCACATGTTGCTTGTTGACTTGTGCAGCATTGGGAAGTGAGCGTGCCCTTCTGCACGTCGGGGGAAGTACCGTTTCCCGCCAGCCAAGGAAGTCCGTCCTTTCTGCTCAGCCTCCCACCTCCCAAGATCCCATAGTGTTGGTGAAGACAAGGCTTTTGTTTGCAGGCTGCTTGTCGCTATCCCCGGCGCCGTGTTGTGGGTGGGGGAGATGTCTCCCCTCTTTGCAGTCTCAGCACAAAGCACTGCAGGGCTTTCAGCCAGCGAAGAGATGATGGGGAGGTGAAAGCTGCCGTTGCCATGGAAATAATGCATGCACGGAGCCGCGCTGTCCCTCCAGTGCGGAGAGCTCGAAACCCTCAATACTCGTCTCATAGCCAGGCCCCACTTGCACTTCCACGACTTTTCCTTAAAAACTCCTTTGCGTGACTAAAAATTTTTGGTGCTTCATTGTGCAGAGTCGTCTGCCCCGGTGCTGGCCACAGGCGCGGGGGGGATGGCGTGGTGGGTGCTCCGTTGCGTTGCCCTCGGACTGGGCAGCTGCCCTCGTTCAGGGCTCCTCAGGGCACCCTGCTCGTGAGGTGGTGTTTGGGGAGTGGGTTAGCCTGCTGGGTGTCTGAGCTGGTACGCTGGAAAAAGGAGCATTGATGTGCCTTTGTCAGAAGGATGATTATCTTTCTTTTTGCCTTTTCGGCTTCAGGTTTGGCACCCTGGCCACAGCAACCCTTGCTGTGAACTTTTAATTTGCAAGACTTGGTGTTTTAGGGGACTTTTTTAAGCTGCTAGAGTGTCTCAGGATCGATTTCAAGGTGCTGGCTAGGAACAGATGCACCCAGCTGCTTTTAACCTTCATTTTCTGTTGGAAGTGAGACAGGTTTAAGCATGTACAGAGCTCTGCCTAGCAAGCTGTGTCTGAACATGGCTCCTCTTAGCAGGGTGCTAACACTGCATCCACAACCGACGTTAATAAGCGTGAGTCGTGTTGTAGGGTTCGCAGCAACTCTGCCCTGCGTCGCCTTGCTGACATAAATTGTTGCGTGATCAACGAGGCTTGAAGTTACAGAAGGAGCTAAGCGGGGTGCTGCAATGCCGGTGGTCTCTGTACCCCGTGTGGTAACGGGGCACGCAGCTGCTCACGGTTCGGAGGTGGGTAACGAGGCAGCCCCAGCCACCTACGATCCATTTACAAGTGTTTTATAGGGTGCAAGGGGAAATGTTTGTGCAATCGAGTACCCAGCAGCAGGGGATGCGTTCGGGATGACATAGCCTTCCAAGGATGGCATCCAACGCATACCTCAGGGCCCGTTATTCTGTGCTAGAGGCTGGCCCGTTGCTGCCCGGAGCTGCCCTGCCTGACTCCAGGTGCGCTGTGGTTTTAGGCTTAAACTCTATCCAGGTTTGTCACTGGCAGGGTGTGTGTGCAACATGGGGGGGAAAAAAAAACAACCCTGTTCTGGTTGGAGAAATTGAGCTTGTCCAAAACGCCTCAGAGTAGAATGTGCATGTGGAGAATTACTTAATTCTCCTTGTTTTGCAATGTGTTTTCCCAGCTGTTGAAGTCTGCTGTCTCATTCAGCTTCCTGACAGCAGGACAAACATTTTGAAGGTCCCATGGCCCCATCTCATTCTCTGTTCAGCCATTCTTATCGCTGTTCTCTGTATGCTTTTCCTTGAGCCTATTTATTTAGAGTTGATTGTTACTTAGAGCTTAGTCCCACAGCTTTAGTGGAGAGCAGAGCCAAAGGTGACACTCGCTTATGGCAGACCCCTGTAATTTCTTTCTGGTGGCAATGACCTCAAGAACCATCTCCCGCATTTAAATTCCCGTTCTCCTCTGTCAGTGTGAATGCAGCTTAGTAAAACTTGTTGGGAAGAGGAAGAAAGGGAAATGCGGTGTGGAGGACCTTGCTACATGTCTTACTGGGAGGGGGTTGGGAATGGAGCCCTTGTGCCTGCGTACGCTTCTGTCCGGAGCCCTGTCTCCCGCTTGTCTGGGCCAGCAGAACAGTCTAAGCCACCTCTGCGTGATTTTTGTCGTCTTCCTCCTCAGCCCTGCATCCCTCAAACCTCCTGCTCCGGAGCTCTCTGCTTTCTCCTCCAGCTCAGTGCCTTCGCTGCGCCCTTTTTAAATGAGTGGTGCACATGGGAACACGCTCCACTCTTATTACTGCCAAAACCACAACAAATGGCAAGTTTCCGTCTGTCATCTCGGTTCGGCTCAGAGGCACTCGGCGGCTGGGCAGGCGATTTTCATTTTTCTTCCATAAAAGGACATTGAAACTCGTCTGCAGCGGCGGTGCTCTGTGCTGCAGGCAGGGCGAGCGGTGATGCTATCGCCGGCAGTGCCGGCGGTACTGCAGCGGGAGCACCGGTGATTTCTGTATCGCTCCTCGGAGGGATAGGCAGGAGGGAGGGACCAAGGCCGAAGGTGGGGTTGAGGTGATTGTAGGCAGCAGATAACACCCCAGTAGGTTTTATTGCCAAGTCCTAAAGGGAGGCAGATAACAGGAGAGTGCTCCTGGTACAGCAAAGCCTTAAAAGTACAGTCCCGTCGGAAGAGTACTACAACCATCGGGGCGTGTGGGGTCAAAGTTTCATGGGGAGTGCTGAGAGTCGGGTGATCTTCTCATCCCCTGCTTTATGCTGGGCAAGCTCCTTATCTTTTGAGGGGGGGCTGCAAGGGGAATAGGGGAAAGCCACGTGCCAGGGGCTCTCCTTGCTTCCCTGGAAGCTGGACGGTGCATGCCCACAGCTTGCTCCCTGGCTGAGGGAGCATCTAGGAAAGCTGGGAACCAGGTGTGAGTTGTCCCTGCTGGAGGTACACCCGTAGCTTGCTTTTTGGTGTGTGCTTGGGCTAGGCTGGGAGCAGCTAGAAGAATTCAGGGGAGGTTCAGGCTGGATATTAGGAAGACTTTCTTTACTGAAAGGGTTGTCGGGCGTTGGAACAGCCTGTCCAGGGAGGTGGTGGAGTCGCCATCCCTGGAGGCGTTTAAGAAACGGGTAGATGTTGTACTTAAGGACATGGTTTAGTGGTTAGTGATGTTGATAGAGCTAGGACAAAGGTTGGACTTGATGGTCTTGAACGTCTCTTCCAACCAGAACTATTCCATGATTCTATGAACCGAGTGGTGGCAGCAGTAGCTTGCTCCTAAATGCCCCTTTCCAGAGAGGAGGCACAACGATCAGCCCCAAATCACTCCTTGCCTTGTCTGTATACCTGCCACGCTTCCTTGGGACATGCAGGAAGGGGCTGTAGGAGCTCTGAGGATACCTCACCTGGAAAAAGGGTAGGAGCAGGCAGAGTTCACCGCTGTGGAGGCGTGGAGAGTCTCCCTCAGTGGGAGTGCAGGTGCTGCTGTTTTTGCAAGGTCAAGTCTATTTATGCAGTGGTATGTGGAAATGCTTCACTTGATAAATGAGTCTGACAGAAGAGGAGAGGGCAAAGCCCAGCCTGGAAATGGACCTGAGGAAAGAGGTCAGTTTAAATGGGGTATCTGTCTCTTAAAGGGGGGAAAAAAGCAGCTGCTGAAAGCAAGAACTCGAACTAGTCCTGTTAAAAATAGACTGTGTAAGTCAGTGCAATTTCAAGCAACAAAGCTTACTCCTGTGCTTGCTTTCTGCCTTATATAGCAACATCCATTCGGTGAAAAAGGCAATTCTCCCACTGTTTACTGACCAGTGAATACCTCTTTGTCAGGTCCATTAGAGGTAGCAGCACTATCTTCCCTTTGTAGCTTTGTCCTTTGCCGAGGAAAGGTCCAGAGATAATAAGCTGAACACAACTTCGTGTAGGGATGGCAACTTCAGCCTCGGCAATCTCATCTCGCCTCCTCTCCCTGGGCACAGCCTGCCGCGATTTAGGCAGAGGAGCCACGGAGAGCAGCTGCAAACCTGTGCTGGTTGGTGCAGATGTGCAGTGCCAGTGTCTTTGGGGATAAGCTGATGGATCCCACAAGGGGTTGGATAAGAGCATCCTGAGCAGGTGGTGCCAGGGTGTGAAAGGACCTCGACTGCCTTGAACGTGGCAAGCTGCTGGAGTGGTCCCGTAGCCAAACTGCTGGGGGCTGGAAGGACCCTGAAGGCTGTAGCTGTGCTAAGGGTGGAGCAGAGGCTGAGGCCTGCTGCAGGCTGAGATGAGCTGTAAGCTTTGCCTTTTCCTTCGGGGTCCTTTTGAAAAAGGGAGGAGATGTGTTCTTTCCACTTCATGCAGGGAACAAGAGGGAGTGATGTAACGCAATCACCCTAACATCAGGGAGAACCCCTGAATCTCTCTGTGTGGACCAGAGTGCTCAGATTGCTCGATTTGTTTGATTTTTACAGTGAAGTAACTTAGCCTCTGTCACTTCTCTGTCCTCACAACAGATGCTGCTGAGCTGCCGTGGGATTGCTGTGGGAGCCCGGTACAGGTACCCTCTATGGCAGCAGGGTGACTTTAAGGTTAAAACTCTGCCCGGTGCTACTTGTATTTGCAGAGCATTGGAGTGGGGTTATTGTTTTGCTGCTGCAGTGCAAATGGAGGCTGGAGAGGCTGGAAAAAGGCTGTTCCCAAGCCAAATTAAAAACATTGTTCTGACCTTACTCAAGAAGCTACATCTTCCCTCTTTCCTCCCCCTCACATTCCTGTCGTAGTAATCACTGATCTCTAACCTCAGCTTCATCTGCTACAGCGAACCACTTTAAAAATGCACTTAAAAACCCCCAACTCTGTGCACACACCTCATCTTGCTGCACCTTAGTGCTTCCAGGGCAGAGTTATCTTTGGAGGGGCATGAGTCAGCAGTGGAGGCTTTGAATAGTGTTGTGTCAGGGCAGCTGATGACTCTTTCCTTCGGGCCAGAGCGCTGAGATGGCCTAACCTGGCGTGTGTAGTGCAAGGAGGTGTTTTGCTTCTCCTTTCTGTTTGCACATAAATAGATTTCAGCAGATGACAGAGTCATCAGACTTCCTGAGCTAATACAAGGCTGCTGCAGACAATGTCCATTTTGGAGGCTGTCAGTAGAGTTTGTTTCCTAATTTGGTCACAGTGTGCTGAGGGCTGGCCTGCTTTCCTTTTTTCTTTTTCTTTTTTTTTTTCCTTTTTGAAAACACCCATCCTTTTATATCATTGTCATGGAGGGGAAGCAGTTTGTGTTGGAGAACGTCTAGCTCCTCTCGCTTCCTCTCGGCAGAGGAAGTGATACTTGAAAGGTCTTTTTGAAAAAGCAATGATGTTCTGAAGCTGATCTTTCCAGTTGTTTGGGGTTGGGTTTTTTTTTTTGACACACTGTTGTGAGCTCATCTCAATGAGCCTGCTGGCTTTTCATCTCTTCTGGGAGGTCATCTGAGCCCTTCATGCTGGAGGACTTCGGAATCGTTCTCTTAAGTGACAGTGTGAGCTGTGCTGCACTTATTCCAATATATCACCTTATCGATGTTATTTATATTGTGAGAGAGAGATGTGTGATTTCGGCTAATGGAAAGAGCACGTGTTTTGTTTTGGTTTGTACATCATCGCTAACAAGAGACCTGGTACCATGTAGGAAGCTATAAATGCCAAACACCGGGAAAGAAATAGTGTGGCTCATCAGCTCTGCTAAAAGACCTTTAAAAGTTAGCTCGTGTGCCTTGCAAATCCTCAAGAAGACTAGAGACCGTCAACCCTTTTAGAAGATGCCTGCTTTTTGGTGTTGGCCCTGAGTCGGCCTCAAACAAGCTGCCTTCCCGGCATGCAGGAGGCAGTTTAGCCCTTCTGCTGTCAATGTGCATTTTCACTCAGCCATAGGAACAGCTGAGGAATCAAGGTCAAACCTGTAGGCTCCTTTATTATTTTTATTTCTGTGCTGGACTTAGCAGGGTAAGAAAGGGAGAAGACAAAGAAAGTTTCCAGGTGATGCAGTTGAGGATGCGGTTCCAGCAGCTTCGTTCAGTACGATCGGGAGGCTTTTGTACCGTACGTGGTGGTGAAGCTGTTGCTGTTGAGGGAGCTGCTGTCTGTTGGAGAAGACTCCCTGGCCTTGGAAGCACAGGGAGATGCTGGGTTACCTGTTCAAATCCAGCGCTGTTTTAGATTCAGAATACGTGTCATGGTTTCAGCAGAGCCTCAGGTTAGGGTGCACCAGGAGCAGCTTGGTTACTGGTGTTAAAGGTTTGGCCGTAGATGGGCAGGTACAGGCTGGTCTCTGCAGAAGTTCCTCTGGAGAGAGGAAACTTGTGTGCATCGTGTGTTGGATGCCAGGTTACTGTTGACTTTTGAAACATGAGTAATGGAGAAATGGGAATGTGAACTGCTGAGGCAACAAGTTGAGAGGGGGGAAAAGGGAAGGTGAAGCAGAAGTTTTCTTCTAACTTAGTAAAAATCACCTCTGTGTGTCATTCTTTTTTGCATATTATCTTCTAATTAGCCATGCCTGACTCACCCACCACTTCCACCTGAAAGGAACAACATGTTTTGAAGTGTATGGTTTATAATCTCAGTAGGCCAGCATTTCTTCTCCTTCTCCTCCCTTGCCTTCCAGTGCCCCCCCAAATGCATTCTCTTATTGCCTTTAACCTTCAAGCCTCTTTTCTTCTCCTCTCTCTCGGTTTATACTCTTGCATTATTAATGGGACTGTAGCAATTCAGCCAGAACACTGCCATTACTAATTACTACTTGTAGCAGAGGAATGAGGAGCAAGATAGAAACTGGGTCAGGAAATGTTGTCATCATAAACTGATAGCATCAGAACTGGGGAGCAGAACTCTCTGTACAAGCAGGCTTGCGTTGGAAATGGCCTCCTTCACCCAGTAGCATACCTGTGCACGTTCACCGTGCGTGTCCTCCTCGCTCATTTGCTGCATGAGGATGGGAAGACCATCTCGCACACAGAAAAAAGGTTAATACGCCTGTAACTTCCAGGAACAGAGGAGTGGAGCAACGCATTGGGTTCTGCCTGGCAGCACTTCAGGCATCACAAAATTCACGTGCTCTTCGTTGCTGGCGCTGTAGTAGGAAGCCCCTGCCTTTGTTGGTGTCAAAGGATGGGGAGGCATAAGTGGCTGCGTTTTATTTCTGCATTCAGTGAGAGCCTGTCACACTCGATGCGTTCAGATTGTCCTTGGTAGTACCAAGGGCATCCTGTAGCAGCAAATAGCTCTCTCTGCTCCATGTAAGAGAATACAGCTGCTATGAAATCAGAACAAGAAGGATATTTTGGGGATGCAGCAATTAACCTGTGAATACTGGGCATAAGGAATTGCCTGTTTCTGGTTAATGGAGCCTGGCCTCTTCACTCAGTTGGGCAGAGCACCCGCTTGGGAACCTGGCATCCTTTGGAGGCCCTGTGTGAGCAGGCGTGCTGTCACGTTAGCTTGCCCCTTGAGAGGGGTAAGTGTGAAAAGGGAAACATCATTTACTGCAAAACGTATTGACTTTTATGGTAAATGACAGTTAAAGAAAATGAGCTCTTTAAATACATGCTCTCTTCTTTGAAATAGTTAAAACAGCTGAAATATGTAGGTCAGCAATAAACCACAAATCGAGCAGTGTATGCTGGCAAAAAGCTGAAGTTCATCTGCCAAAAAGATGCTTTAAAAAAAGACCACCTGAAGTCTAGTCTCTCCCAGAGGTGTAGGTTTACTTGCTAGCGATGAGGGGATGAGAACGTGTCTCTGGGTGAGATGGTTGGCTCAAGGTGGCAGATTCCTTAGAAACCCCTAGGAGACAGGGGATGGGACTGTGTGTTTCTTCCCTCTGTGTTGCTGGTCCCAGTATGCGTGACCGCCTGCCTGTGCATCGGTTGGGTGACGCTGCTTTTGGATGAACACGGGGAAGCACGAAGGCAGTTTGTGCTCAGTCCCTGCTAGGCGGTCGTGCCTCCAGATAAACCAGCAGTGTGCTTCATTTAGGTGCTCAACAAAGCCGGGAGGCTGGCACGTGAGCAGCGTGGCTCCCTCGCAAGTCAGATGGGAACTCACACAAAGCGAGCTGGGTATTTACGCTGGGTAGACTTATCCCTTTTCAAAGATTATCCTTTAAACTGTCCTAGTCACATGCTGCCTTCGGCGCTTACCTGAGCCTTTTGTAAGGATGAGCAGTATTTAAAAGAGAGGCTGGCTACTCTAATCTCTTCTCTGTGGGCTGAAAATTCTCTCCTGCTGTAGCTAGCCAACTTTATTTCTCTAACTGATCATAATAAGTGTAGGGCTCTTAAATCCTGGCTCATGTTTTATCTGTGGTGTTGGTGGGGCTGCCTGTTATCTTGGAGAGAGCCCAAAGCAGAGCTTTGCTAGTGCAGCTTAGGGTGTTTGAGGGAGAGCAGACGTTCCCGTGAAGTGGGAGCTGATGATAGGCAGTAATTTCTACCACATATTTAATAAATCCATTGTGGAGTTGGAGAGGTCTAGACTTTACAACTCCAGTATTCTTTTTTTTTTTTTTTAAAAAAGCAAGTACTGATTTGCCATTGAAGCCAAGCATTGTCAGTAAGGCAAACGCTTTCTTTGTCCAAAATTTCTTGTGCCCGTATTTAATTGAAAGGCAACAGGGTTAATGAAGCTTTGAGTGCATAAGGCCTTATTCCCTGAATTTAATTTTCTTTAATTGCTCCAGAGATTGAAATTCCCAGCTGTGGTTGTCCCTTAACATGTGAATTAAGGAACTGGAAAGGGACAATTTGAATTCTCTCATTCGGTGCCAGCTTCTTCCTCTTCTACTGATTTTTCATCTCTTTGGTTGAAAGAGGATTAGATAAAAATGCTTTCCTAAGTCAGTGTTTTAGCTTTGCGGTGGAATTGGCAAAGCTGTGAGCTGCTGATAGGTTGGACACTGGGAATGAGGTGAAAAATGGGGTGTTTGCGCAGATCATGTCACTCATACTTACTGTATTGCAGAAGATGCAGAGCAAATATGGTTTTTATTCTTCTCCCACCCCATACCTGCTGTCACATTCAGGGTCGGTGGGGTGAAGTTGAATGAGTTGCGTGCCACAGCCTGTATCAAACCAGCCTTCATTAGCATGCAGTTTAAACAAAAGAAAACCAAACAAAAAAACCCCACAAAACCACAAAAAAGAGTGTTTTGGGGGTGGATTTCTTGCTTGTTTACAGGGACGTTTGAGAAATGGTTTTAGTGCCCAAGACCTCCGTGAGGATCAATGTCCTGTTGTGGTCCTCTCGTGTTAACTGTTGTGCCAGCTCATAGTCCAAGCTCTGCGAAGCTCTGTAAAAGGGGCAAAAGTCTAAAATGCAGCAAATCCATGAACCAGTGAAATGATCAGTGGTGGAAACAGTTGATTGTGTTCCTGACTTCGTTATAATACAGACTTATAACCCTTGCTGAATGTCCCGTTTGTGGCACGCTCTGTCTTTCATTGTGACAGATGCTGTCAAAGATTCCAGGGCTACTGTAGGTTTCTTGTGTGTCCTCGTGGGCTTGTTAGCAACTATAGCCTGCACTAGATCTTTAATAGAAGAGAAAGCTTCCAGCAGCAACACAAGACATCGAGGGTTAATTTACTGCACATCTAACATTGGCGCAACAGGAGCAACAAGTGGTTTAGGGTTTGGCCTTTTGGAGGTTTTAGCTGTCAAAAATCCTTGGGAAAATATGTAGTAGCATCCTCTTGATCTGCTGGGGACTTGCCATAACTGTCCAGCGTGTGGTACTGATAGATAAGCATCCCCTACATGAACAGGTATTTCTGAGCTGTCAGGCTTTCCCAGTAAGAAGCTGGTGGCTGCTGGTAAGCTGTGGTGTATGAGGTGGGCTGGGGGGGGGATTGTTTTGGCTGAATGGTGCTTTGCTCTCGGGAAGGTATCTGATCTGTTCCCATTGCTGTGGGAAGAGCCACCCTGCAGGTACCTCTGCCCTGGCTGTGGAGCTGGAGGGGTGTGAGGGTGGGTTTGGCACCCAGCACCCTAGTGATATGCACTTGGAGGGGTGATATGCACAGAGAGGTGCCCTCCACATGTGAGCTCTAACCTGTGTTAATCTGCCAGGTTCATTGAATCTCTGCCTGAACAGATGAATCTGTAAAACCATTGGGGTTAAAAAAAAAATTAATTATTTTCTGGCATTCTTTAATCCTTCCTTATTTCCAGTCAGCCTGCACACCTTCAGCTGGAGTCAGCACAAATACCTCTCTCAAGCTTGCACTTCTGGCCTGAAGGGAACCACCTTCTTTGCTACTACTTAACACCTCTCCTGCGCCTTGATGGTTTAAGCGACCTCTGCCCTGTCGAATAACTAATGGCCGGGTCATCCTGTTGGGGGCCAGGAGGTCCAAGGCCTGGCCCGTGTGCGGCTGCTTCTCCCGCCCCAGGCTCGAGGAGCAGAGGTGATGCTTAAGTGGTCTCTGTGCTGCTACCAGTGTAAACAGAGCAGATGTTTCCCCGACTTGAAGGAGCATTAATGGAATGCGTCGGCCCTGGCTGATGTAAAACATCGCTGCGAGTTTTGGGGATGAGGTCAGCGGTACTGAAAGCTGATGGGAGTTTAATGTCGAGTCTGCCTCGCCGAGCCGAGGGGTCAACCGAGAAAGCTGCAGCTAATGGAAATGCAAGTATACTTGTCATAAATCAGTGCCAAAATAGCGAACGGGCATAGCTGCCGCTGGATCCTGCAGCCAGCGACGCTTCTGTAACCACTCAGTGGCTGCTTTCCTCGCTGGGCACTCTTAGTGTTGGTGTTTGACGTTAGAAGGGACAAAAAGAGGCTGAAAATGGAGGGTTTGGGGAAAGCTTTATCTCCATGTGCTGGGAAAGCCCTGCCTGCTTCACCACCTTCCCTGCCCAGTGTTTGTGGGGTCCTCTGGTTTACTGCATGCCACCCGTTTGGGGAATGGCAGGAGGGCGGCTGGGGTCTTGGTTTAAACAAGTTGTCCTTCTGGTAAAAGGAGACAGATTGTGTTTCTGCTGCTGGGTTGCTAAGAAGTTCTGAGGCATCCAGGAAAGCGTCGAGAGGCAGGAGGCAAAGCAGGCTTGGCACTGCTTAGAGATCATACTTGTTTTCAAAAACAAGCAAATCTTGTAAAAAAGTAAAGAGCAGCATTTTTCTAGACAATGAAAAGTCAGTTTACTCTCCAGACCAACCAGCATAGTTCCCATAAAGCTGGATGCTGTAACGTACCATTTGCCAGCAAGATAAGATGGTCGTATTTGTTCAGTGATTTATCCTCTGTGAAGCTAATCTGAAAGAATGCTTTATTGCTCTATTTATTTTTTCAAAAGAAGCTTCTTTGACCTCATTTTTTGTGTTGGGAGCATGCATGCCTTTAAGCTAAATCTCAAAGCCTGGTCAAAATGGGGGTCTGTCTTCAGGGTTGCTGCTTAAAACACAATATCCGTGGGCTGTTAGTGGCAGAGATGCCATTCAGAAGCGGAGAGGTGAGCATCTCTTCCCCAAGGCCCTTTCTGTATTGAAAAACCTCACCACAGTATCCAGCCTCATACAAAGCCGGTCTGCAGCTAGAAGGTGGTTTGTTTTGGTTTGGTTTTTTCCTTTCTGGGTCCTCCTGAAAGGGCAGAGGTTAAAACAAAGCAGATGCTCTTGGATGGCGTCTCTGCTCTGCTAAGAGGCTGTTGCTGTAAGAGGCCTTGCCTTGGCTCCTGGCACATGAAACGAGGATGCTACCTCCTATTTGCAAGCAGATGTCAGGCTTAATAAAAAAAACAATCTGAAAGAGCCAGATGATCCCCTTGAGTGGGGCGAGAGGGGAGTATTGGTGGTGTTATTGCATTACCTCCCTCCTGAAGTTTGTGTATGCAATTATCTGTGTAAGTAAAACCTGAAAGTGCCTCCTTACAGCACGTTCTCCCCAAACAAGGGAAAGGACTGCAGCTATCGGAGTGGCCTGCGAAAAGAGGGATGGATCTTTCAGGTAGCTGGAAGCCGTGCCAGTTTGTGTGTTTGCTGGTAGCCTGCTACTATATTTAGTTTCTCTTGGCCTCCCAGAATGAAACGTTGAACCTTTCTAGATATGGAGATAGGCACAACACCAACCAGCTCTGAACAGTAGCTTGCAAACTTCTCAGCTTTAGGGTGGTGGTTGTTTCAGCCTTGGTCCTTGCCATTCCTGTGTTTGGGGTAGAGGATAGTTAGGTGAGGTCATGTGAACAAGAGCTGGGTTTGCAGCTGTTCTGGCTGCACGTGAAAGCTGGAGTATTTCTTTAATAAAAGCTTCTTTTTGGAGTATTTTGTTATCCAGTGGCTTTAACCCTTTGTGGCATGTTTTGGGTGTGCAGAGTGAAGAGCCGGTGCTTTGCAGGAGTCATTAGGTGACTTTCCCAGTTTTGTACCACAAGCAAGCACACAGATACTTTTAGACACAAATTTCTTTTTCTTTTACTGTTAGAGATCCCTGTCTTGAATCATTCTGACCTACTCATGTAATTAAATGAAGCATTTTTTTTTTTTGCTTCCTGGAACTTTGTTCTGGTTGCAGCTGTTGTACAAGCTATAGATTTCTAGATTTGTGTCAGAAAACTATGACTTCAGACCACTGGGATTTTTGTGGGTGGGTGAAAGTGATAACAGATTAATGAGTTTTACGTATCATCTCCATCTGCCAGACTAAACCATGTTCTGCATAGGAGACTTAACACAGCTGTTTTGGGCTGGTCCTCTAAAAGCAAAGCACCCTTTACCTAGTCAAAGCTGACCCCTGATGTAAAGAAAACAAGCATTGCTCTTCTGAAAGGCAGTGCCTTTTGTATAATTACTTTCCTTTTCCTTGACCCAAGCGCTGTGATGAACTCAAAGTGTGCCAATGAGGAAAGGTGATGATCATGGGGAGAAATGCAGGTGATCCCCCAAGGAGCAGGTACAAGCCCCAGGTACCTTGCCAAATAGGTGGATCAGGCTCCTTGTCTGAAATTTGAACCCTTACTTATTGCTGTGACACTTGCAGTTGCCTTCCTTATGCTTCGCCTTCCTTATGCTTTACCTCCATAAGCAGATAAATTAAAACATGTAGTATAAAATCAGTCTTCTCAGTCCCAGTGTGGGCGACTCGTACCAGGGGAAAATGACTGGCAAGCGATAGCTGCGCATGGCCGTGTGTGTGAAAGTGTATGCGCTCTCTGGGATTGCAGTTGGCTCAGATCTCTGTCGCTGCGAGGGGCAGCCTTAAAGTCCAGCTGTGAGCAGAGCCAGGGTGAGGCATTGGGATGACCTGATCCGGCAAAAGCTGCTGTGCATTAGCTGTAGCTGTTAGCTTTGCTGTTCCCTCCTGTGAGCTCTGAAAGTTAAATGGGAACGAAGTAGGTGCTGAATAAGAGACATGTTATCGGTCGCCTGCATCCTGTTATATGTAGCAAGTTGCCATGGCTAAGACACCAATCAATTATTGTTATTTTGAAATCTAGGATTATTCTTCAGCTTTTTTATAGAAATGGGTATCTGTCCTCTCCAGTGCCCAGCAAGTACCTGCAAAAGCGAGGGCTGATGGTCGTGCGTTGTGCGTGCCTGCACATACGTGCTCCCCTGCCGTTCCTGTACACCCTTTCTCTTACTTTTTTTCATTGCCTGCGAGACTGAATAAACAGCCCCAACCCTGAGTAGCCCAAAGGCGCTGGGGAGTTGGAGGGTGTGGGGGAAAGGCTGGCTCGGCTTATTTGGCTATGTAAAGCTGAGAAGTATTTACACAGTGTATTGGGTGGACTGTTCGTGGATGTAATGAGTTGTGCAACTGCACAGCTGTCCCAAAACAAACCCAGGTCCTCTGACTTGTCTCCCACATGGACTCCTTACAACTGCTTGTCAGGAAGATGCAAAATTCCCGTGATCTGTTTGCATGTGTTGCTCCAGATTCCTTTCTGATCAGTGTGTCTCTGTTTTGTGCCAGGGGTACCAGGGGGCCGCCTTGCTGCTTTCTGCAGGTTTGATGACAGATGCTATCCTTCAAATTTGGACTGGACAGTACCCCTGAAATACCTCACATCACCATGGAGAAGTGAAAGCAAGCAATGCAATTACTAGGAAAGCTGATGTAGTCCTTGGACTTGCATGCTGGAGCACGTAGAGTCAGAGAAAGTCACGCAGTGACACCAATGTTTTGTTCTGATTCTTATTCAAGAATGACAGGAATCTAGAAGACCCTTAGAAAAAGTTTAAAAGTATTCCGTGCAGTCTAGGAATCCTGCATTACAGTAAGATGTTGAAACTAACTCTTTAAAGAGAAATGTTGTGATATCACTTGGTCAGTCTGTAAATATGCACCTTCAGAGATGTACGTAAGATTTTTAAATGTAACAGGTAACGATAAGGTAGTATTAAAAATATAAAAGGCAAAGCTGGTTGAAAAATCTATGCTTTGAGTCAGCTTAGAGCTTTTGGATCAAGTTGACTATCTTGATTGAGAAGGAGGAAGGAGAAGGTTTTTAGACTCAGTTGTAAATGGAATTTTTGGTATAGGGAATAGATGATTTTATGGAACTCCCTACTTTAATGTTTCCCTTTTTGGCTTCATTCTGGGTTGAAGTCTATTGCTTTAACATCACTACAATCTGTAGCCCCACCATTTCAAGCTGTGAGTCAGTTAGATTGTCCAGGCTAGGCCAGACTAGGTGTGAACAGACGTGGCTGGCTGACAGCCAAGGAGCCAAAGAACTGCAAGTGGCAGCCTGGATTCGGTAGGTAATGCTTTCCTGGGGATCGCGTGCTGTGTTAATTAGCACTACCGGGGGAGAAACAACCTTGGAACATGTGTGATTCAAAGGCCACAGGACAAACTTGAAGAAGGAGAATTTAGAGAGCCGTTAGACAAAGTACCACCAATGGTGCAGAGAGCCCCTGGCCCACGCAGAGCAGCACGTGGGAGCAGCGTGCCTGCCCTGTCTGTAAGGTGCTTCCTACCTGCCCCCCATCTTCCTATGCTGGAAGCAACACGGGTCTAGAGGGACTTCTAGTGACACCTCACCGGGTCACGCTAGTTTTGCTGCTGAAAAGAACAGCATCGTCTTGAATTCAGGAGCTGGAGGTAATCACGCATCGAAAACTCCGCTTGTGGCCTGAACTCTGCAAAACAGCCTTCGTTTTGGCACAGTGGTCAGTTAAATGGCTGTTGTTCCAGGCCGAGGGTAGTCATTTCTGAGAGAAGGGTTATGCTAGAGAACAGGGTTCCTCGACTTCTCCTGCTACTGAACCGATGCACGTGGGCGTGCGGGAAGGTCTTACTCTGGGTGGTTCTCTGCGTGCTTCTGTTTGTGACTGTCCACTTAGCGTTGAATACAGATGTTTGTGTATATACTTAGAAAAGGCTGGTCTGGAAATAAA
This sequence comes from Leptosomus discolor, assembly GCF_034619465.1. Classification (NCBI taxonomy): domain Eukaryota; kingdom Metazoa; phylum Chordata; class Aves; order Leptosomiformes; family Leptosomidae; genus Leptosomus; species Leptosomus discolor. Next base: position 4,378,923 of record NC_141404.1, read on the forward strand.
CTCCTCTTTGCAGCGCTCCACCTCTGGCTTCATATTTTAGGACTCTTTATTCTCTCTTAGTAATTTTCCAAGTGGATTAGTGCAGGTGACCAAGGCATCCACATCAGTAAAATAGAGCAAGACGTTACTGTCGTCTCCTGGAGCACTCCAGCACTCCACCCCATTGCTTATCAACCTGCACTCCAGTAATCCTAATAGCTATGTCACAGCAAGATTAACAGAAAATCCAGGCAAATATTTATGGTTCCCTTCAAGGTGTGTATGAATCAGAGAATGTGAAGTGGGGAAGATGCTTTATGAGGAGAGCTTGGAAACATTGCCCACATGGGCAGAGAAGGGATTCTGCCAGGCTGAGTAAGCTGCTGCTGCTGCTGGCTTGGGGAAGAGGCACGGGGCAGCCAGTGCTGCTGTGGTGTTAGTGAGGATGCAGGGGGGACACAGGGACTGGGCAGCCTCGGTGTGGAGCATCCCCCAGGTGGGGATGGGGAGAGGAGCAGCTGCAGCTCCCAAAAGGAAAAGGGGGGACAAGGACCGGTGTCTTAGTTGCCCTCGGTGCTATAGCAGCATCATACAGCAACTCTGTAATGAGAGAAAGGAGAAGGAACATAAAGGCAAAGCAAAGGAGGAGCAGCTTGAGGCTGGAAGAAAGAAGCAGAAGAGCTGTACATCAAGGTGGCATCTAATAAATGCCTGGGCAGGCAGTATTGGATGGGAGGTGGTAGTTTTGATCACGATGAAGACTGGTTCCTTTTTGTCTGTGGGGCTGTGCAGGTTTCTGGAGATTGGGGAGTGACGTGAGGGCTAACAAGGTATGGCTTCCTCCCCCAGAATACAGCTAGTCCCAAGGTGATTGGGTGCCAGACTCCACTCTAGCTAATGGCAAAGATACTCTCCTAGTTTTAAAATCCCTGTGCTCATAAATCTAAGATTTTAATAGCAGCATGTCGACACATGTGAACCACACACTCGGGAGCTGCTGCAGAGGAAGATCTAGTGAGGGGCAGGGTGGATGTTGCCATTCAGCTACAGTCAGGCAGAGACCAGTCTCCAACGGGGAGAGCTGGAAAAAGAGGATGACTCTTTGTGGATGTAGCGCTGAACTCTAGGAGATATCTGTAACGTCCTTAGCGTGCCGTAGTCAAAGAATGCTTTGTGCCTGGCAAGGCCACGGTAATCACTAGTTCTCATAAATATTGCCCTTTTTTTTTCCCAGAGAGGAGGGGGAAGCAGGATTCCTTGTAGTTTGTGTGGGTTTGGGGAGTGTTTTTATTCTGAATCAGCTGCAGAGCTGTGACACCAGAGGGGGCAAGTGAGCCTGAAATAGTTGCTTTCAACAAAAACCAGCAGCAAATAATCCCAGCCTTTGCAAGAGGTAAATTAAAACCATCTCCAGCCTGGGAAACATGCACAGCTCAGCATCTTTCCTCCATAAATATTTCCCCGCCGTCGAATCTTTGTAACCCCTTCGGAGCCCAGCGGCCACGCTCTTCCCTGCTAGCAGCCAGCTGCCTCGCTGTGCGCTCCGCGAGCATCTGCTGGGCAGAGATTTTGACCCGTCAATAACTGAGCTCTGTGGCTCTGTCAGACGTTGTTGGCCTGGAGAAGGCAAGAAAGGATTGGTATGAAACCAGTCTGGCCTTCCTGCATGGCACTGGGCAGCCTGGCATCCCTATGGAGCGGTTGTTAGTACTGGAGCAGTAGATTTAATAATTTTCCTAGCACCCCTTGTGTGTTTCTATAGCTAAAGCAACACTTTAGCTTTGGAGGAGATTGACCTTGCTGTCTTTAAACGTGGGGGTTGTTTAGTGTTTGCAGAGACATCGGGAGCAGTCAAGTAGCTGGAAGTGTGGATTTCTAACGCTTCTGTTATCAAAGCTCAGCCCTAGCCAGATGATGGTGGGTTTTTTTTTTCCCCACCTTATCTCAATGGCATTGCATCCTTGTTTTACGCAGAGCTGTGCTGAGGCACACTGGAATTTTGCTCAGAGGAAGCTGAGAGCAAGCTGCCATAAGAGGGCTCCAGAGCCCTGTTCTTGACTATGCTCCTTTGTGAAGCAATCTTCCCCTTTTTCTTTACCGGTATCTCCAAGCTGCCTTGGCAAAACCCTCTTACACCTGTGCTAAATATTTAATTTTTTTTTCTTGTATTGCTCAGATTGAGCTCTTCATTTTAACCAGTGTAGTTGTACCTACTACAAAAATGCTGTGCACTAATAAAGCTTATCTCTGTCTGACTAGAGAAATTAGACTTAGTAAGACTCCTTCCCTTCTCCTGTAACAACTCTATCCCTGTAGCAGGAGCTGTGTCAGAAAACTATGACTTCAGACCACTGGGATTTTTGTGCTGCAGGGAGAGGAGGCCTGAGACCACTCTGAGAGGCACTGTTCATCTGTATGCAGGGTGCTGCGTGCCTGTCTGGTAATGAACACAATGAGACTCGGGGGCTGGGGTTTGGGGCAGGGGAGGGAGTTGTGTTGCCATGACAATACAAATTACAATGGATGTCTCTTCTGATAAAAGCATCACGATTCTAAAAAGAGGAGAGGAAAAAAAAAAAAAGTGGTGTAAAGTAATAGCAGTTGAAATACGGCGTGAATTCTAGCTTCAAGTAGATGTGGCTTGCTAGAAAAACGTGGGGCTGTAGGTGTTAATTCTGGAAATGTTCTTCCCCTCGGGGTGTCAAGGCAGCATTGAGAAGATCATGCAGGAGCCAGGCATCCTATGAATAAGCATCCAGCAAGTTTTCCATGCAAATATTTGGACATGTGGTAATGAGTTCCAGTAATAGCTGGCTGTTGACTCGCAGCATGGGAGATACTGGGAGAGCAGGGACTGTGCACTGATAGTGTGCTTACCAGTGAAGATACAGCTGCCAGGCTGGTACAGTCAGGCACGGTGCAGATGGCCAACTATTTATATTTCTGTTGTGCCTACAGCAGATTCCTCTGTGTTACCACTGTCTGGGGGAAAGTAAATGTCCCCTGGAAGCCAGAAGCGGCAAGGATGTATTTACAGGAAAGATCATGAAGACCAATGGGCCGAGTCCTGCTCTAGGGGCTTCTTAGGAATCACCTTGTTGATCCTCCTTAGGTGGAATGTTTCTAATCCTGCTGTGAATTCTGTTAAGAAACTGTTTCTGTTTTGAAGGGCAGCCAGTGTAAGATCTGTTTGTACTTCAATCTGGTACCTAGCGGGCCGCTTGTCCCTCTTTAACATTGACTCCAAAGACCACAGTAAAACAGTTTGGGGTTGTTTTTTTTTTAACTATGTCTTTCACAAAACTGTTCACAAGGAGAAACTAAACTTATCCAGTTGCCTGTGATGCAAGACGTGTGGTGATTGCACTGGTGTCGCAGCCTGTTGTGTCTTGTTGAGCACAAATAGAAATTCCAAGGAAGGATGGGATAATTAGAAGCAATCTAGTGATTCTTGTGACTGTATAAAAATAACAGGACTTTTTAATGGGCGAGTTATTTTTAGCAGCCTCGTGTCAAAAAGATTTGTGGGGTTTTGCATCAGAAAATGGCAAAATGAGGTATTGTGCCTGCTTTTTTTCCTCTGAGTATGGTGTGTGCTGAGGGTCTTGCTTCATAAAACAAATTGGTGTTGGAAGTTGTTGGGGTAGCTAACAGCCCACTGGCTTGCTTGCAAGGGAACATCAGCATCAGGTTTGGCAGTGGGCAACTGGCCAAACCCTCGGTGGGTAGTGAAGATCTGACTTAAGAAGAGTATGGTTCAAACAATACACCCCAAGAAACTTTGCAGCCTGAAGCTGTCTGATGTCGCATCTGATCTGTGTTTAATTTGGGTGTTGTATTGTGTCTTGGGGAGGGTAACCTTCTTCTGTTCGCTTGTCCTGTAAGGAGCCTCTCCTGTAAGACGGGGTGTTTTTCAGGCTTGTTCTGAAAAGCTCCTCTTCCAAGGGAGAGGTTCTAGATTGGTGGCCAAAACCAAAAAGTGCCGTTTTGGTGGGTTTTCTGTTACAGCACATCCTCTTTGTGCTCCTGGGAAGTCAGCTACTGGTGTTTACATATTAAAGAAAGGGGAAGAGGGTTGAAGGTCTCAACAGCTGCTCACTCTGGCTGCCAGGCAGCATCGACCCCGCTGCACCAAACCATTTCACAAAGGTACTTGGTTGTAGAGTGTGTGTGTTCCAGAGGTTAAGCTTATGCACCTGAACAAGGCTAAACAAAACTCAAATACTGGAAGAGGTCTTGGTTGCTCTGCTAGTGGGACTTGGGCTGGAGAGCAATTGGAGATGTTTGGGAGATGCCCAGAGTGCAGCAGGGTGTCCTAAGGTCTGGTGTGGGACAGAACAATATTTCCTTCGGTAGAGGGGAAGGACACAGATCCTTTCGTGTTGTCTGGCGCCCTTCTTGCTGGAAGTCTTCTGGTTTGAGAGCCTGGTGCTGGGGAGGGGAGATGCACCAATCGGGCATGTGGGAACCGCATTAGGGAAGAAACTTGGAGGTGTTGCAAGTACAAAGCAGCAATTCTTTTTGGCTTTCTCTAAAATGCCTTTTTAACATAAAGCTCCAACTATGTAGTTTCCTCAGTAATAGCCGTCTCTCCCCCCCAAAAAACCTACAATAGATGATATCTTGGGATCTTCACGTTCCCTATGAACATTACACTGACTTTTCTCCCCAAATGCCGCCGTGCAGACATCATCACCCTTAATAAGACTTGACAAACTGAAGCTCGGGTTCATTTTTACTTCTGGAGTCATAATCAGTTTTGTGGTTTCCACCCAACACTGCTGCATTGTTTTAGGTGATTCTGAAAGTGAAACTAGTGCCAAACAAAGGAAACTGTCCTGTCAGCTTGTGGTGTTGATGCATCTGAAATGCAAGGTGTAAAGCGCTGATGGTAACCAGCGAGCGATTTTTTTCAGTGCAGGGTCATTTGGCCTCTGTCTCTCTGTAAGTGGGTTTAAGTATGGCTGTGTTTAATGGTGTGAAGGTAAGAGAATACTTTTTCACTTTAAAAAAAAAAGCATAAAACCAGAGTTACTCTTAAATAAAATCGTTTCTGACCGCTCTTATTTTTGGATTGAGCATGTCTGCATTTAAGCTCAGGAATTCAGAATAACATATCTGATGGAAGAAATGAAGGGGTTTAAGCAAACATAAACATGCCCTAACTAAAAGGCCAAATGCATTCCTGATTTAAATTAAATTCTCAGCTCGTTAAGCACCGTTTTCCAGCAGATGCCTAAGTAGGGTTGCGTGGAAAGGAGCACGTCGGGTCACCTGGTAAAACGGTGCCTCTGCAGTGCCCTCGCAGAGGCTTCCTGGACCACGCACGGGAGCCCCGGGCAGAGCTCCCTGAACGCTGCCTGACTCTGCCTGTTTGCTGCTGTCTCTTTTTTTTTTTTTTTGTTTCCCCTCCCCTTTTATCTTCCTTTAAAATGAGACATCTGTGCTCTTCTGCAGTCTGGTGTCGTTGCCCATGTGCATCCCTAAGGGAAGCAGGAGAGAAACGCTTTAATCCTTATGGGGGGGATGGCGATGGCCTCTGGTGTTTCCGGAGTTTTAAGGAAGTTGCTGAAGTTCCTCCTCGTTGACTCCCCTCCACAGAAATGTGACAGATGGGTCTTTTCCTTTTATGGCAAATAATGCTGGTTTCCCTTTGCAATAAAATCCTGGGTCAGAAGTGGAAGCGAGAAGTCGGGCAGGGGGAAGGGGCTGGTCTTGCCAGCTCCGAACGGGTGGGGATGTGACTTGCGACACAGTAAATTCTAGGCTAAAATAAACCAAATTACAACATCTACCTAGAGGTGCTGGTTTTGTTTCCTTGAGGGGTGCCTTAGGTTTCCAGTCCAGTTGCTTAAGACAGCAATTAGGAATTATGACTCTCCTTGATTCCGTGGGGAGAAGTTTATCTGGTCCAAACCCCGGATGGTTTTCAGATAGTCTGATTGAGTCTAGATAACTCTGATTGAATTTAGATCAGCACAGGAACACAATACCCACTTCTTTTGGACAATGGCCTTCAGTCTTTTCCACCAAACAAAATGTCTTGGCCTCTTAGAGGTGTCTCGCAATAGTTTTTCTTCCTGGACCCCAAAGAGCCGTTTTCCCCAGCATTAGTGCGGTCTTTGTGCTTGACGCTTGGCGCTGACTTCACTCGTTAGCTGAGAAGGGGTGATGTCCCTCCGGGTGGTAATTGCCAATGGTGTTGGTAAGCCAAAAGCCCTCTGTGTCAGCCAATAACGTCTCTTACAAATAGTCTGTGGCTGCAAATGGTTTTGATGGATTTGAATCTTAAAAGTATTTTTCTAATAAAGCAAATCTCCTGTTTCTGGCTACAAAGTGCTTCATATCCTGTTTCAAGACGTTAATGCAAATGGCTCGTTTGGCAATCGGTTAAACTCCTTCATTTTTAAGTGGTACAGCTTGTGTTTCTTCCCTGCAAAACCTGTTGGCTGCCACTTCAGTTTTGGTTCTTATTCACCACTTAGCTCTGAAATTAGGAAGGGGGGGGGGTGTGGAAGAGTAACTGGTTAGGAGAGTCTGTCGTGAAGTTCCCGGGACTGGTCATGAGTCTCCTTTGCTTCCAGGAGCTGCTGACCTAAACAAAATGGTTTATTTATGGGCTTCCCCACTCCTTCCTCTGGCAGGCAGCTGAAAGGCCATTCTTACCCTGGTCCAACTGGTTGTTACTTCCCCACTTGTACCTTTGAACAAATGAACCGAGTATTTGAAGCGAGAGCGGGTGGACGTGGGCTTACGCAACCGTCTTGGCATGTTACGGGTCTTGTGTTTAATTCCAGCCACCCCTCGCTGGGCCGCTGCCTCCGGCTGCAGGTGTATGGTTGAGGCTTCTCTTTTGGAGAAAGGTGTGTTGAAGATCTCTGTTCCTTGGTGGTTGGCTGGAGGAAGGGCAGCAGGCTTTGCTGACGTGGAAAGCCTCTTCCCTGAGGTTACTAACTGCTCAGTAAGAGCTAAACGCTTCCCCACGTGTTTGGGGAAGCACTTTGGAAGTGGTTTTCAGAAGCATCCGCGTGTTCTTCAGCTCTGTTTTTTAATGATGGTGTGTTTGCGATCACGCGCTTTCCCCGCCTCCCTTTTTCCTTCCCCTCCTTGTCTTTACAATAGAGGGCCCGGGAAAATGAGAACAGGATCTGTGAGCTGCTCCGGGGCTGGGGAAATGGCTGAAACCCGGCCTGTTTCTGCATACTTCGCTTGTGCTGCCAAAATTGTGGATTTAATCTTTTGGTATCCTACACTCTGCATTTTTTGTCTGTGGTTTGTCCCCCTCTGAGGGTATCGTACTTAATCCAAGGAACTGCATGTACAGCATATCTTAATAATCCACCCTTTTGATAAGGTAACCCCCAAAGCACCAGTCTTGATCCTGCCTACATTTAATCATACCAAAGCACTCCATGCTTGCAGTTCTTCTAATTTTTTTTTTTCCTTACTGTATGGGCGTAAAAGGAGGGAGATGGTCGGTGTGTGGTAAAGGTGAGCACCCGGTGGACCCCCTGCCTTGCAACAGGAGCAGCTTTCCTGCTGGGGTGGCGGGATGGCTTTCCTTCTCCTGAACCAGCCAGGATTCTCCCCTCAAAACTGAATTGATGTCAGCAATGTGACCTGAAATACTCTGGTTTGTTTTGCTGTTGTCATTGAGTCGTGGCAGAAATGACTGTTGCTACTTGGGAACGAGTGCTGCGTCTCCAACGGACCCCTGGAGACGAGGTGGCTTGTGCATTCTATTTTATTTTTTTTTCGGCTTTTACAGAAAACAGGCTTGCAACATCTCTGGTTTGCAGTCAAGTCATGCCATGCAAATAGTTGAACAGTGCACAAAATTAAACTTGTGTGCCCTGCTGAAGCAGGGGGAGAAGAGAGGAACCGGTCTTTCTGATCGGTGTTCGTAAGCGTAGCAGAAAGGGAACTGCTTGCCTTGGGCTTTCACAACGCCGAGGGTTGCAGCCTGCTCTTCCCGTCTCGCTTCTGGTGCGATGGGCAGTCTTCTGTGCGGCGCTGGGACCTCGCAAATGTTTCAGGGTTCGAGGTGGTGTTTTCGGTCTCATTTTCCCTGCCTCTTGCCGGGTCTCACGTGACGGTGTGGAAACGAGCCTGTCTTGCTGGATTACCAGCTTTTCTTTCAGAGCTGGTGCGGGTGGAGGGGCTCCCCTTGGAATTGCTAACTCAGTTCAGCTTCAACATCTGCAGATCCGAGATGGTTTTCCTCTTCTTCCGAAGTGTTTCCAAGCCCCACATTTCTCTGTGACTATTAAAAAAAGTTAATTGAAAGGGATTATATGACCTAAATGAAAATTAAATTACAGATTAAACAACTCTTCTAATTAGAAGACAAACGTGTCCTGCGTTACCCTTGTTCGGCAGGGTGTTGCAGCACCACTGTTGTTAACCTGCCCGTCCTCCCTCAGGGGTTAAGGCGCCTGATCGGCTTTGGTCACGATTAGACTGGTCTGAGGGTAAGCAGGCACTTTGCACGGTGGCCTCGGATTGCTGTATCCCCCTGCCATGCTCCTTGCCGGGGCTCATGGCTTTGCAGGGCGTGGGCTGGGTGTTTCTCTGTTACATTGAAGGCTGGTGTGGTCCTGCCTGCAAAATACCCCGATTCATTCACACGGTACTGCTGCAGTGACCTGCAGAGGTGTGACACGTACACCTGGCAAGGGCTGAAGCTGCTGTTCTGCCCCATTGCAAGGTGTGCTTTGGGTGAGAAACGCTTTTGACCCCTGCAGCCTGTGCCCAATAGTTTTGGACATCACTTGTCTCACTGCATCTCCTTCCCAGTGTCCCTCTGCTCCCTGCAGCCCTGGGGAGGCACGTTGCGTCTACCGAAGCACTGGGGTTAAACAGCCTTAGCAGGGCTTGAAAAACCACCCCCGAAATGCAGCTTTGAGGCTTCTTTGACCCCTCTCCACCAAACGGACACCCAAGCACAGCTAGTGTTAGGTTCGTCTGGCGGGTGCTGTAGGTACGGGAGGGAGTGGAAACGTCATCTGGGGGCTCTGGAAGAGGAATCGGTGAGTTGCTGGCACATTTATTTCCCTGATGAGTTTTCAGTACTTTACTCTATTTTGATGCATGCTCATTTGCTTGGTATCTTTTTTATTATTATTATTATTTTGGACAGGCATCTGCCTAGCTGTGTTGCAGGAGGAAATCCAGTGCACGTCTGCACATTGGAACTTCGGGTGTAAACTCTTCCGTCACGCTGCACTTCTCAGTGGTTTTGGCTTTTTAAAGTCTCTCGCCAGGGAATTTCAGCAGGCTGCTGGTATGGGCCATCGGCTTTGGTTTTACCACTAGCTTATTTTAGCGTAGCAAACGAGCTGCAGATGACTCACTGTCACGTTGGTGAATTCAGAAGATGGAGGTTAGCAGTTCAGAGGGCGGTTTTCAGTTTATCTGCTGGAAATACTATAGTGACGAGGCTGGCTGCTGTGGCTTTTGCGCCGTGTGGCTCGGTTCAGGGGCTGCAAAGCTTTCCTTTTGCTGTCTGCACAGAGGGCTTCTGGGGAGCAGCAGGTGAGAGGTACCTCTGTACCACATTAAAACAATAAATCATCTGAACTTCTGAGATTTCAAGGAGGCCAGGTATCACTTTGCTTTCATTTTTCTTTATCCTTGCTAGTTCCCCAATGTTTTTTATCTGTTCTTATTTTACTACAGCCCATTTAAAGCTAGGAGCACCTTACTTTGGGGTTTTCCCCTCGTTTGGGTTTAATTTTCCTGGCAAAGCAAGCGGTACTTGCCCAGTTTCTGAGGGTGTATTTGTACCTAGACTAAAGCTACTTACCAGCACAGCTGCTCAGACAGTTCACCTCTTCTTATCCCTTGCTGGTGTTATAATGACCTGGAGTGTTAACTTCTGCTGTAGGTAGAGAGTATGGTTAAAAAGGCTCTAAACTGAAATGAGGTGTGTTAATGCTGCTAAATTACTATCAAAATTGCCACGTTGCAGCGACTCGTTAAAAGTGGTTGTAGGTGTGTTACATAAACCTGGCTCACCACGCAGCTGTTGATGGAGGAGAGGACATCTGTAACAGTTCCTCCTGCCATCCTTTCATCGTACAATAAAATCTGGGAGACAGTAGGGGGAGAGAGAACCACAAGAAAACAGGGCAGGTCTGGAGGAGGCTGTCTCCAGTTCCTGCCACCAAAAGCCCTGGGTAGGGATGTATTTGTTTATCATGTGGTGGTGCAAGAGGGAAGTTTCAAAATTAACTTCAGCAGTTGTTCCTCCTCTCAGTCTTACAATGCGTTGTTAGCAGGTACCTCTGCAAATAAGATACCTTGCTTTTGTCACACCTTAACCTTCTTGATGTCATTGGGTGCAACCCCTGGAGTGACCTCCCAGAGTTATGCTTGCTATCAGGTTGCTTGTCTTGAAATCTAAATCTGCTCCTCTCCTGAGGTCTCTATTGTTTCCACCAGTCCCACAGTTGCTGCCGCTGTTGTTTAGCCCTGCTAGATGTCATCAGTTAGTTCCAGCTGTTGGAAGCAGCATCCCTTTCTGTGTGAGGCCGTGCGCAGGATTAAATGGATAACCTCTGAGATCTCCTCTGCTGAATGGCGTGAGGCAATCTGCATTGGGGGGAGAGGCAAGAGGGTCAGCTGCTGAGTGCTTTGAACTAGTCTGCTGGTATTTAATTATTTACGTTGGCTGGGAAGGCATATAACTTATCTGCAGCCAGTCCAACAGATCTAAAAACTGTGGTTAACAACTACAGATGTGTTTATGGTAGCATGTACTGAATTTCTCTTTGCTCCTTCCCAGGGCAGAAAGTTGTGTGATCTCAGGTGGGCTGATTTAGACATCATCTTCAGTGTGAGGTGCTGGACTATCTTTAATGTGCTTTCATGAAGTGACCAAGCGGTGGGTTTCTCTACCTGCATTGCAGGGTCGCTCAGGTTGGTGGGTGACCGCCTCTCGGTAGGTCACAAAGCCAGTCCACCCTGGCTGTACCCAAACTTCCCAGTGGGTTGAGCTGGCAAGATGCTGTGTGCAGCTTCAGTCTGCTCAGGGCAGGGGACTAGCTTCTGAAAAGATGTTGTTTTAGAGGGGAAAGCTTAGTCTTATGAGAAACACTTGTTTCTCTGTTTAGGGGAAGGGATCCTGGTGCGATGAATGTGATGCAAATACTCCAGTCCTCATGTACACAGCCAATCTGCTGCCTGCAACTTCTGATATATTCCTCACACCTCTGGAGCATGAGAAGAAGTAGCTTTAAACCAAAAATACTTCTTTCAAAACATCCCAAATAATGGAGAAAAAAAAAAAAGTGAAAGGTTTTTGTACAATTTCAACTTAAATCATGACGCTTCTCACTGAAAGAGCTGTTTCTCTTGCTCCGATTGCACTATGGTACATGAGCAATTTCTTGTGCTAGCGTGGTTTCCACGCCTGACCAGCTGTGGGGTGATATTGGTGCTGAGCAGCACTTCTTGCGTGAACCTGCAGCTATTTTTGCTCTGTAGGTGTCTAGCTGCTGTGCCCAAACCAGCAGTTGATCTGGCCTTTTAAAGTCAAGCTCTGAGGAGGGGAAAAGCTTTGGTTTGGTATATGTGCTTCAGGAACTTCTGAATTAGACATGAGATAGTCCTACTGACTTAGTGTGGGGTTGGAGTTACCGTGTGTCTTCTCAGATTCTAACGCAGGTGACCCAAACCTCTGTGGGAGCTGGCCTGCTGGCACGTTTCTGGAAGCAAAAGGGCTTTGCTTATCTCTGGTGTCTTAAAGATGGGGAGGGAGAACAATATGCTCAATTTAACAAGACCATGTGAAACAGGAGACATTGCTTGGGGTCATTGTTTTTTGGTAATGGGTTTAGTATATGACCATAAAAGCTTTAACCTACCCTCCTGGTGGGTGTTGGATATAAATGCATATTTTCCTTATCCTGCTTTTGACTCTGCGTCGCTCGTAGGTCTCTGTTTACACTCTGGCACATTCTTACAGCCTAGTCCAAGGCTTGTGCCTTCGCTTGACTTCTTCCTGCAACCCTTCCCTTCCCAATAAATCACGGCTGTGCTGAGGAGAGGGAGGCTACAGTTTTTCCTGAATTTCTGCTCGTCTCCTCCTTTCTATCCTGCGGTGTGGCTGGTGACCGCTGAGCGGCAGCGCTGCCCGGGGAACAGCCTTGCTCAGGGACCCAGCACAGCTCCCCGGGGGGAGCAGCAAACCTACCCAGCACCCATGTCCTCCCGGCCCCTTGGTCCTTGCCCCATCGCCCATCCGAGGCACGACGTTTGTTCTTCCACCCTGTGTGGATTTCGTGCGTGTGGGGTTGGTACCCGCTGCCCATCTCGCCTGTTGCATGTGGTGATGCCGGCGGCTCCAGGACCAGAGAGCTGCCGCAGCAGTTTGTGCTGGAAGGAGCTCTCTCTGTACTGGGCGGTCGGCTACCTGGGGAGTTGGGGTCCAGTTTCCCTGTGCTGGGTGTTTGTACATCTCTAAAGAGGGGTCTCTCACCAAAAGGGATTGTCTTGGGTGGATTAGAGCCTCTCTATCCCAGCTTAACGTATAGGAAATCCAAGAAACAGCCCCAAAGGAGTTTGCTCGTGAGAGCTTATCCATGCTTAAAGGTTGTGTTCATTTAGCTACTTCTGCATCCATTTTTAGTTAAGATCAGTGCCACTTTATGGACAGCAGAGACTTTGGGGGGGGAGGAAGACTATGTGGTTGTTTGTTTTCCCATTAACTCGTCTGGTTGGGAATTGCAGCCCTTTAATTAAACCAGCACAGTATGGACTGGCCCCGAGGTGCTATTCTAAGACTATTGCATTCACATCTGCTTTTGGGTAAAACTTGGCCTGTTTGAGGTTAGCCTGCGCTATTGTGTGTCTGAAAGCAGGAAGAAGCAGAGAATCAATCACTGGGGCTCCATCCCAGCGAGCGCTGAAGGGATAGGCAGGACGTTTTACCTCCCTCTCGCTCCGAGCAGGGAGCGCAGCAGCGAACGTCCCCGCGTGTGCGATCGGCAGAGACTGCTGGAGTCTGCAACTCGCCCTTCCTGGGGGACACGGGGAGCTGCACAGCGCAGCGGCGAAAGGATTTAATTAACCAGCATATGGAGAGCTAAGACAAGGGCTGGACTCCGCTCAGAGCCACCACTGAGAGCTGGAGGGCGGTGATGACAGCCTAGTCCATTGCTTGTTGTTGAAGTTCAGCTTCCCCCCACCCCCACTTTGCATTTTGCTCAATCAGTAAATGGCTTCGTGTAAACTCCTCCAGAAGAAGCGGACAGGCAGGAATGCCGTGGGCAGTTGGGCTGTGATCTGTGCGTATCATCTGATGGTTTTGTCCATGTGGCACTTTGTTTGGGTTGAAACCCGGAAAGCTGGCGCGTCGACATTGCCAGCAGTATGTACAACAGCCTGATGGTAGCCAAAAGGACGAGGAGACTGGCAGGGAGTTGATTACTTGGGGTTTTTTTTCCCCCCTGGTATGTGGGATCTTGGAGAGTTATTTTTAATACATAGCAGATTTAAAAAAAAAGTTTAGGCTGTGTTTTAAAACTGTAGTATCCATTGCAGGTACCAGTAGAAGTCCTGAGGAAGGTCGTAAGTTCGCATAAAACACTCGCTTCTACCTTTGGGAGGTGCTGGGACAATGAACAAGGATGTTTAAGGATTGCAATGCCAGTGCTAAAAGCAAACTGGCTGCCCTTAGCCAGGCTGGCCCTGAACACAGAAAGCTGCGTATCCGCGCCGCTGACCCTGGGAACAAAGGATCCTCCTGAACCCAAACATGTTTGTGTTAATCCCGGCTGCTTCCTGGCGGCCAGCGAGAGGAAACGGAGCCACTACCTCTAACAGATGTACAGTGAGGAGATTACAGTGTGCGATTAAACACCCTCTCCATCACATCCTCCCCTCCGCCGTCCCAGCCCGGCGCGTTAATGGACTGTCCCAGGCTGCCTGCCAAGCTTGGGCAGATGGAACAGGCAGCAGATACTTAATCTCCTGCATCCGTGCCTGGTTTGGAGTCACTTGCTGATGCCAAGGCTTCTGCGAACACGCCGCCCCTCTCACCGAGGAGGTGAGCTGTGGTAGCTGTACCTGCCTGCGAGGAGGAGTGGGCTGGGGAAAGGCAGGAGAAACACACGGAGCTCGCACCGTCCAGAAACCATGAATTTAGCTGAAAAGCTGTTAAAACTAAAACAAAAGGTGTTTTCCCACATCAGGTGCCCCTATGTGAGTAGGCCGGGGTTTGCTAATGGACAAGGTGATGAAGAAATTGGGCAAGGTCTTTATTATGTTGGACCAACTTGCTTTTTCACTGCTACACTTGGAGTAGAAGATTTCAGGGCTGGGAAGGACTCGTTCCCTCTTTGTGTGGGTTTAGGTGCCGCCTTATAGTGCAGTAGCCAGTCTTGGTGCCAAGTGCTGCTCTTACAATAGAAATGATCTGGGCTGATTGCAAAAAAATCAGCTAGCCTACTGTGTGTTTCGGTTCGTTAATATGGTCATGTCAGAGCGTGTTTCTTTATCAAACAAGAAGCTATTTCTGAAATAAAAGAACGCTCTGCGGAAATGGCAGAGATCAGAATTGTCATCACGTGAGATGTGAAAAACCCTCATCAGCCGAGCGGGTTGGATTCAACTAAGAGTAAAAATGGAGAGGGAAAAAAAAAAAGGTCCCTTTTCTCAGGCGACAGCTGGGACCTCCGTTGTGGTGCCAGAGCGGTCACCTTTGTCTGAACCGCGGGCTTTCTCCCCGCTTCTGTGTGGAGGGATCCAACACGTGTTCCCGTAACCGCCAACAACGCGCCGTTGTCTTGAGCAGAACAACGGGAGAAGTCGCATCGAGTTCTGCTGATGGCACGTGTGTTGCCCATTTTCTCCCTGCCTCTGTTCTGGAGAGGAGGCGGCTCAGCCGGAGGCGGCACCAGGTGACGCTCGAAGGTGGGGACACCTCCTTCACGAGGGGCATCGGAACAGGCAGGCAGCGCTGCCTGGGGGCTGGCAGCTCCCCGTGGCCAACACGTCTTGGGAGGGATCCCAGCAATGCGCGCAGCTGCGCAGCGGTCACGGCGCTGCGGAGGGCCGGATACCTCCTGTCTCGTGCCATCTCAAGGCGTGTGGGAATCCACGTTGCCGGGCCTCTTCCCTTTCTCCTCGCCTGCACGGAAATCCATTTTCCTGAGTGGAGGAGACAGCTGTTTGGCAAATAACAGCAGCCTCCGCTTAAGGGAGAGCGTTGGGTGGGGTTTTTTTCTTTCAAATAGCTGCAGCATGCAAAGGAAGGACAGTGGCAGCAGCAAAAGGCAAAGGGAATGACTTGGTACGAAAGTCTAAGCGGCACCATCTGCTTCAGAAAGGGCATCATTTCTAATTCAGCAGCGAAGGAGGCTCCTGGAGTTAAGTAATTGGGAATAGTAGGCTCCTGGCTGGAAAGTGTGCCAACCCTTCTGGCAAAAAGCTGTTAAATCTTTGTTGTTGGCGTGTGGAAGCGGTTCTGTGTAGCAGGGCTCCAAAGACTGGTTTTAACCCTTGATGTCTGTTAAAAAAAAAAAAAAAAGAAGAAAAAACCCAAAACCTACAGCACTTTTGATCTTGGAATGGCATGTGGCCGGGTGTCAAATAAAAAGGGAAGGTGGGTCCTCAATGAAGTATGTGAACAGCTCCAAGTCGGACGCTCCTGTGCCAATAACAGCCAGACGTGGCCTGCCAACAAATGCACACGAAATGATGCCTGTTTTAACAGCTTTAGCAGGAAAACAGGGAGTACGATGAATGATTCATGAGGATCAATAGCACCAAGGTATTTACTGCCCCTTAAAACTAGTGCCTGCCTGCCAAAGGGTGCATTTGCAAGGTAAGTGATCGCAAAATCCTCTGCTGAGCTTTTGGGACACAGTTACACACTTGGCTCTCCTCTTACTACAGCCCTTACTCTGCAGTCTGCAAACACGTCCAGCTTACCAGCCAGGACGAGGAGCTTTTAATTCTCCAGATGAAAGCACAAGCTGTTACACATCTCCCAGCAAGCACAAATACAAACATTTTGCACCTCCCTCCTGGGGGTGGCTTCCTTGGAAGCTTTGGTCTTCGTCCTGTTTGTCTGATTTGTGATCAAAAGCGTGGTGCTGCTTACGTGTGTCTTCAAGCAGTTACTTCTGTCGTATCTCGTATGAATGTCCAATTTCTTCATTAGAATACAGTGAAGATAATGCAATCAAGTAAGATCTGTCTCTGCAGTCGTCATCTTTTTGCTAATAATGCAACCAAAACTGGGCAAAGCTCTTCTGGGACCTTCTCTGGTGTGGAGGGGAAGAGGATGCTTCACAGCCGAATGGGTTTTCCTGCCAGGGGGAGAAAGTTGGATCTAAAAGCCTGAGGCCCAGCCATCCTGAAGATGAAACAGTTGGATTGTGCAACGTGTACTTTTTCCAAGTTTAATATGGATGTTTTTTAATCTTCCTCAAATTAAAGGAAAATCTCTTGTTTGACCCAAAACAAAATTATGTTTTCTTTGGCCAGCCAACTGAAAAAACCAACCCTATCCCCAGTGCTAGTCCAAGTTCCCTTGCCAGTAGTGCCTCCACAGCTCTCTTGCTCCACACAGCTTTACCAGTCCTGGATTAGGGCCTTGTTGCTAAAGAGTTTACAAGAACAGGAGAGTTCAGTCACTTGTTTTAAGTTTAGTTCAGCTACTCTGGTTAAATTCATAAATATTTGTTCATATTCCATCTCTGGTTTATGGACATTTGTCCGCATCCTGCCTTTTTAAGCTGTTTACTTACACAAACTGCTTAAAAACCTTTATTTTGTGAGGTTTTACAAAGCATAATATGGATTTGTTTGTATGCATGGTGAAGCAGAGTTGTTGATGCAGCTGCAAGGATTCCATCGCCTGCTGAAGTAGAAGCCCTTTGTATAAAGGTGAAGGATTTTGGTCAGGAAGGAGATGAACTTGATGTCCTTTAGCACCATGCTTTCATCTCCTGTAGTCCCCTCAGGGAAGTAACCAGAGAACCTGGTAGCTATTCCATAGGTTTTAAGTGAACTAGGATTTATGGACTCATTTTGTACCTGAGTTCTTATGCCTTGGAAAAACCTTTAGCTCCCATTATTGGAGGGACTTGCTCCGGCCTCCAGCGGAGAACAGACCTGCTAGACCTCTGTACCGTACTGCTGTACCCAGTTGAGAACCTGCAGCGTGGTGGGGGAAGAGATGGGAATTTTTCCAGCTCCTAATGCTGTTAGCGATGTGCTGGGTCTTCTCTTCCTTTAACGCTCGTTATCTTCCTCAGGAAACGTGTCGGAAATGCCAGGGGCTGTGGAAGGAGCACATGAACCTCACCTGCGAGCAGCTGGCTGAGAAGGATGACATCAAGTACAGGACATCGATGTAAGTGAGCTCCCCGACCAGGCAAAAACAGGGGGGGTGGATGAACTCACGATAGGAACACGCTCTGGCGTGGAGGGGGTGAGAAACCCCTCCGTACTTGTGACTCGCAGAGGCCCTAAAGCTCTGCTGGGTGTCACCACCTTCCATCAGGGAGGTCCTAGGGGTGTCAAGGCGGAGGGGTCAGAAGGCTCCCAGGATGGGATTTCTTTCTGTGAAGGATTACTTGGCAGCGGATCCAGCTGGTAATTGGAGAACGTGGGAGAGTTGTCACCAGACCAGCCTGTTCCTCTGGCTAGCCTGGTGTCTTGCAGGCTGGCACCTGGTCCTTCTCAGAGGTGAGAAACCCCCATTAGCCTTGCTTCGGGGCAAGGAGGGAGGTGTTGCTGTGAAGGCAAAGAAGTGTATTGAGTCATAGTAAGTCGCTGTTACCCTTTGAAAATCTAGAGTGGAGACGATGTGCCATGTGCCGTTTGGCCAGCTACTGCTTTCTGGCTTCATGGGAGGGGGGGCATTCTCTTACAGAAGCTTGTCTCTGTTTTTAACTGGTTTGTAGGAACTGTTACAGAATGGAGTCCCACTTTGAAATGCGCAGGTAGAAATCCTGAGTGTTTCCCCAAAGTCTTTTGAAGTTTCATCTCTTTCGTTGCTACAGTAAATGACAAAATCCTCTGCCTTTAGGAGATAAGGGAAGGTTTATCCGTGGAGCTGCATGCCTGGTGCAGTCAAAAGGGACTTGCTCACGATGTCTGATCGTTTCCTCTCTGATTTAGAGTCTGTCTGGGAGGAGAGGCTGGAAAGCTCCGCCGCTGGGAGGCTGAATGACTGTCGCTTGCTCATCCCTCGGTCCCTAATGCAGAACAAAATCTTTACAGATTTGATAAGGCTTTTTTCTCTGCCACTGTTTTCCCTGTCTGAAAGAAGGGTGAGAGGGAGTAGAATCAGTTGTCATGTCCCTAATAAGGAAAAACAAAACAAAAAAAAAAAGTTTCAAAACCTTTAGCAGAACTTTGCTGTCGATAGTCTAACTGCCTGGTACAATAAAAGCTTCCTTTTGAAGCCCTGCATAAGGAAAGGGAAGCACAGCTGGAGTTCAGGCCAAACTTCCTGCCTTGCTCAAAGTTTCCAAAAAAGAAAAATCTGCATCAGCAGCATCCTGTTGAGTAGTGGAGGAAAGAGCAGCTGCAGCTCAGAGGAAAGTCGGTCTCAAGTTGGTTTGGTTTTTTTTTTGCCTCTATTCTTAGCGTTATCTCCTGGGTGCAGGTCATGCCAGGTGTAACTGCGTGGGAGCTTTGGGGAGCTGCAAGGCAGCTGAAGTTCCCGTCTTCCCATTCCCTGCTCCTCTGGTTGTGCTGATGGAGCGGTTTGAGGGGCTGCGCTGTAGCCTGGCTTGCTGCTGTGATCCTCCTCAAAAATACCTCCCTGTCATCTCCCAAACATATGTTGACTTTGCAGGTCCGGTGAAGTAGTTGGGTGGAGATGCCTGGCTAAGGAAGATCATTCCCCAGCCAGAGAACTGTGCTTCCCTCAATGAAAACACAGTCTCTTTACTCTTCTGTCATCAAATTTCACTTCTAGGTTGTGAATTAAATTGTAACGTGATCTCCAGCGGTCAGAAAATTGGCCCTTAGGATGACAACTTATATTCTTAAGTCTTTTAATTAAACGACCGAGGCTCTCCTCCATTTCTGTGCCAAAATAGTATTGCCGCGAGCTGAGCCTTTGCACTGGAGCGTGTGTCGCTGCCAGGATGTCTCTTGGGGACAGGGACTGTGCTTTGTCCTGGATTCCCATTTGTCCCTTAGAGTAAAACCCATCTCTTGAACCTAAAGCAATAACCTTTGGAAAATGTGCGTAGGGAATCGTAAGAGACGGGGGAAAGCCCAGTCTCTATGGAGAAAGATGTGATTATTTTCAGTTACTGATTTAAATTTAACAAAAACCAAATAAATCTGGAGCATAGCAGCCAGGGGTTGGGAGGGGGGGAAAAAAAAAGATGGTCGTGGCCACTCTGTAGCCGGAGCGACAGGCAGACGTAAAACTGGCTGGCAGATGACAGCCGGGGGTTTGCTTTTCCTGAACTTTATCTCCCGAGCTGTGTTTCTCCGCAGCCAAGTCAAGCATCCCCGTGCCCTTTGGCCCTTCAACCTACAGCTTAAATTCTTCCCAAGCCAGAGCCTGGCGCTGCGACGTTTTGGCTCGCATGGAAACCCGGGATCGGGTCTGCAGCGCACAGCCAGTGATTGACTTTCTTTCACTTAATTTGTTCTGGAGTTGTCATGGGTTGGCTCCAAGTGGAGCTGAGCCCAGACCTCCTTGGAACAGCGGTGGACCGTGGGGATGGCGTAGGAGCAAAGAGGAGGAGGGGGGGGGGAGAGGTGCACTGGGGAGGGTGGGGGGTGTGAAGCATCGCTGGGGTAGCGCACCGGTGATTTTTACCGCAGGATGGTGTCTGCAAACACCCCTTCTCTTAATTCTTCTCCCTCCTCTTGCGTTGCAGAGAAGAGAAGATGACAGCCGCCCGAATTAGAAAATGCCACAAGTGTGGGACTGGCCTAATTAAATCGGAGGGTTGTAACCGCATGTCGTGCCGTTGCGGTGCTCAGATGTGCTACCTCTGCCGGGCTGCCATTAACGGCTACGACCACTTCTGCCAACACCCCCGCTCGCCCGGGGCGCCCTGCCAGGACTGTGCAAAGTGCTCCCTCTGGACGGATCCCACGGTAAGCGATGGAGGTCTCTTGTGAGTGATTCGTGCCCTGATTTCAATGACCCTCCGATGCCAGCACGTTGAAATACGCGCCTTCCACCAGAGGAAAACGGCTCTTTTTAGGCAGCACAACTTTTTGGTCCTTTCCCAAGGCAGCTAAAAAACACACTGGAAGCTAAAAAACACATCAGCACAGAGTCACATCTGACCACAACTTGGAAGGAACTGGTGTTGCTTTAGGGAAAAACAGCTCCTGTTAGACGAGGGCTTTGGCTGGGGCGTCGTGCTGGGGAGTGGGGAGCTGGTGGGGAGCGTGTGCTGGCACCAGGCGCGGTAGCAGGCATCGGGATTGTTGGGACTCGTTCCTAGTTTTGCAGCTGAGATGCTGTCTGGTACGGCTCTGCATCTGGAGGCAAGGGGAGTTGTGTCTTTTGGGTGCCCAGATCACCCGACTGCGGAGATGAACCCGCTGAGAAAACGGCGTGCGAGCCAACGGACCCGAGTTATAGCTGGGTCCGTTCTCACGGCTGTTGTCAACAGCTGCAGAGGGAGAACTGGAGCACGGACTGAGCTGTAAGGGAAGCTGTTGTAACTTAATACAGCTTGTAGCTGTGACAAGCATGGGAAAACTTGGTACAGCATCTCTGTAAATAGAGGTCTTCAACACCAGAAATCCGGAAGGAGCGTAGGGAGGAGCAGGAGTTGAATTTCCTGACTTCAGCAAAGCGGTAGAGCAAACGTGAATGTGGATCTGCCTTCCCAGGGCTTATCTGAGCTTCGTTTGTCCCAATGCTTCTTTGTCTTGGGCTGCTGCAGCTTGCCAGACAGCTACCAGCCCCCCTTCGAGCAGGGGATGTGCACGATCCCGCGCCTGCACAGCGCTCAGGAAGAGCCACTCGAAATCTCTCCCTCCTACCCGCAGGCTCTTGGGGATCTCCCAGCAGTGTCCCAACCAGCGTAAACTTCCTAGTCCTCTGTGTGCCTGCTTTTAGTCCCTGCGTTATCCTGTCAATGCGAGGTGTTAAACTAAACACAGACACCTCCTTCTAGGCACCCCTGTGGCGTTTTCCGACACCTGGTTACGCTCTCCCTGGATTCCTGTCCCTCTCCTCCTCGTTTTCCAGCGGGATTCGGCAGCGCTGGCGTGCTTTGTTCCCGTCAGGCTGCTGATTGTGCTGGGTGATGGCATTTTTTCAGAGCCAGAGAAAACATGAGGCCTCTCAAAAAGCTCGTACTGTACTTTAGAATAAATAAATAAATAAGCAGCACAAAGCAGGCACTGTCACCGGGCCCTCTCCAGCTCCCCAATTAACCAATGTTGTGGCAAAGAAAAATTTCCCACCGTCAGCAAAGAGCTGGCACTGCCTGGTCGCTTTTTATTATTTATTTTTTGGATGACGGAGCAGTGGTGGGCTGGGGAGGTGAAGCTGGGTGACTGTCCTCGCTGCCGTGCGAAGAATAACGTGAAACTCGACTGTTGGCTTCGAAGGCTGGAACGATGGCTACCTGCGTGTGCACTGCCCGCCTTCCTGAGGGCCTTAGTGCCACTAACCCAGTCCCACCTGGGTGACCCCCACTCTTGTGTGGGACATGTAAACAGGAGTTGACGTGGTAGGTGTGAAGAGGGGGAACGAATTTGAATCTTGACGTGGGGATACGAAGGAGCAAAAGGCCGTTGTATCAGCAGTGGCTTGTCCTTTGTCAGGGACGATGTCCATCCAAGGGATTACCCCATCCCGGCTTCACTGGCGGCATCTTGTGCCTTTCTCAACTCCTCTGTTTCTTCTTTTGGCTCAGTTTATCGTATTCTGTTGAAGTCAGTAGGCAGCTGCTGCAGCGAGCGTCCGCAGCCGTGCTCTGCGTGCGTGCAAGGAGGGAGGAGACGAGACTGGGCCGTCTGGTCACCTGTGGAATTTGCAGTCCGTCGCTTGGGAGCTGCCGCTCCGCTCCCTGGATTAGGCTCTGCTGCAAAATGGGGAGGGCACACGTGTGGCACCAAAGCCTGGCTGCCAGAGGGTGACGGGGTCTCTTTGTGCTGGTTTCTGATAGACTCATGGACAGCCTTAACTTAGAACGGTCTTCACAGCAGGCCGGTGGCATGGTCACAGTACCATGGTCTTGTCCCTTTGTCTTTCACAGACTGACTTCAGCTTTCTGTCAGACCTGGATGATTTCATACCTGCGTGAGGGATCTCTTTTGGGCCTAACTCCGCATTAGTTAGAGCAAAATTCAGGTTTCTTTAAAATAGGGAACCATTGTTCTCTTCCGAGCAGTTTAATGTTTTCTGAGTCTGAAATGATTCTTGCAGAAAGATAAGTAAACCTATTAATTAGCTTGGGTTAAAAACAAATTAAAGACAGGCCTCTAGGAACTGCAGCATCTGTTAGTCTTTGTCTCAAATGCTCTTGAAAGAGTAAAGCAGACGCTTCAAAATTTCCCATAATAAAAGGTTAGTTAAAATCTTGTCCCTATGCTGTAATCAGACTGGATTTAAAAGTATTGGTGCAATATTTGCTGGCTCAGAGACAAGCTGCAATCGGGCTGCGGTCAGCAGCTTCCAGGGTAGCAGGCAGTAATCGCTTAATCCCTGTACTGCTTCTAGAGCTAATCGGTGCCCTGCACCCCTGTAGGACAAGAACACGTGCCAGGAGCTCTCCTCAGTGAGCTGCTTGGCCAAAAGTCCTCGTGTGCCTGTTCTGCAGCCCGTGCTAGCTTTGGCTCGCCTCGCCGAGACGTTGCTGGCTGCAGGAGGGGCTGATGCAATATTGCCAGAGACAAAGCTCAGGACGGAGCGGTGAGAATGGGCTCTGCAAACAGCAGGCTCCGGGACTCGGGGGCTGTGTTTTTCCCTGATTTCTAAATATCTGTAGCGAACCTGAGGCTGATGTGTGCGTTTTAGCTGGTTTGTACAAATCCCGTGCTGCAGTTCGGAGGCTGTTTTGGTAAACCAGGCTCTGCTCTCATAGCTATTATTTTTAATTCAATGCTCATCTTTGGACTATCAATAATATTGCATAGCGGCTTTTTTGGCTTTAAGATTTTTTTTCAGTAAACTCTTAAAACACTCCGAAAGGCCCATCGTTAAATTTCAAAGCGGAAGGCTAATCGTTAGAAGGTGCTCGCAATTATCCCTCCTTCTAGCGTTATAAAAAAAAAGAGACGTCGAGCAAAGACTGTGTAAAACTTCAAAAGCATTAAGGAAATGCATGAAGTACACAGCACTGCCTTTAGGATTTGGAGGGGGGGGAAGCACCCCTAAATTTAGGGTGTGGTTCATTGGGGGGGGGTGTTTAATGTGCTATAAAATGCCTTAATCGTAAGCGTACAGTTAATCCAGGGTGTTCACAGAAAGCCATCAGTATGGGATGCCTGTTGCTAAAATAACTCTGCGTTTCTTAAACGCCAGCGTGTGCTTCGTCCCCGTCCTGGCCCCCCTTTTCCTGCAGCCCTGCGGATGCCCCGTTCCAGCTCCAACACAGCCTGCTTTTATCCCCTGCTTCCTGCTGCATGGAGGAACACGCCGGAGACAGCCGATGCCTGTTCTTGCTCAGGCTCTCCGCAGCTGATCTGGGAATGATTTGAAACAAAACCCCTTGGTCCTTTGGAAGCCTCCGTCGTGAAAAATCACTTCGAGTTTATTAGTAACGGCTGTGGCCACACGTACGTGGAAAAAGCAAGTAGTCAAAAGCCAGAAAGGGGGAGGCAATGGTGGCAAAGGCACTTTCTAAAGGCAGGAGGGGTTGCACAGCCCAGAATTAGTTACCAGGTCTCTTGTTTTCCCTCTCTCAGGAGGCGGGCAGACGCTTTCCCGTGACACTTTGTAATTAAAGATAACGAGAAGCGCAGTAGATAAAAGCAGAGCTTTCAAAAGCTCCGTGGATGGCACTTTTGTTCTGGGCAGAGGAGGTTTTATTTGGGGGGAGGTTGTCTCGGTGTGACTGGAGGAGCTTTTATCTCCTTCCCTGCTGGATTTCCTTGCTCCCGACGGGCCGTTTGTTTCTCCGGTGGCTCTTTCTGCGTGCGTACAGGGCCCTGCGTGGGTGCTGGGCGCAGCTTCTCCGCAGCAGCGTTGTTGAGACGGGCCTCCCTGCCACGAAAAGGTGCCTCTCTCAGCAACCAAGCCCAGCTCTGCAGTCAGTCCAGCCGCTTAAACCCGAGCCGTGCTTGCTGCCGCGGTTGGCTCCGTGCTCGCCGCCTTCCCTGGGTTCAGTGGGAGAGGGCTGGAAGGAAAAGCCGCCTCCGTGCCGAGCTCCTTTGGCAGGTGGGAGCGCAAGGGCAGGCGCTCAGACCGGCCAGGGACGAACCTTTTTGTTGGCTACGGGAGTGGGGATGGTTCCTGCAAAAAGCATCTTGCTGTCAGGTTGGGGGAAAAGCTCGGTCCTGACGGATTAAGAAGGCAGCTGCTATTAATAACGGCGTTGGCTTTCTGCGGCGGGTGCAGATAAGAGGGGCGAACACATCTCATAGAGCCTTTGCATTTTTCTCTTGGCCACCTCCCTTCTCCCGTGATGCAACGGAGCACGGGGAAGGGCCGTGCTATAGCATGCCCTGCATTTTCTCTCTCGGGAGGGGAGCCAAATTATATCCTTGCTCAAAAAAATATGCGGGCTGGCCAGTGCTGAGATGCCCCCAGGGTTTGGGGGGTTGCTTTTTGCCCCGTGGTTTTTGTTGGGTTTTTTTTTTGCTGTAGGCAAGGCAGCTGACAGGAAGATGACTGTTAACTTGACAAGATAAATCCCTTCAGTCCTCGCAGCCTGTGAACAGGCTATTAAAATCATAATCTAATCCTTTATTAAGGGACTTGAACCCGCTCAGGAAAATGGACACAAGAGGCTTTTGAAATTGTACTGCAGCCTCCACCCCATGTGACAGTAAATGGTTTCTTACCACAACAGCCAGCCGTAAGTGTGCTAGGGAAAACTTAATTTTTGGTGTGGGTGCCTTACCCCTAGATGAATCTGTCATCTCTCTCAATTACTGTGGAATCAAAGAACCAGCATTTGCGTCTCAAAGAATTAGGGGTGTTTTGCAAACATCGCTGTTGCATGTGGTGAATATTTGCAGCACTGAGACTTGTTTTTTTTTAATTCTGACCTGTAGCAGCGTAATATGTCATAGCCAGAACTTGTGGCATCAGCTTTCCTTCACGAACATCCTAAAATTATCTTGCTGTGCACATATCGTCAGGTTTTTTGTTCCAGCTGGGGCGTGGGTCTGGCTTAAATACTGCAGGTATTGAGCTGTGTGTATTCATCACTTGCCAAATTTAATGTCAGCTTCTTAAGCAGGAAGGTGCACATTGTGCAGTGTATTTTTGTTGTTTCTATATTAATGGATACCAGTTTTCCAGAAATACTAATGCAAAAAAAAATCTCAGCCAAGCCTTGGTATGTGGGATTAAATATAAATACTTCTTAACCTTCCAGTGTGAGAATCCATTTTGATCAGCAGAGGAGCAACAAAGCTGGTAACTTCTGTTCTTGGAGACGTGGTTTGTTGCGCCTCTGCTGTGATTCGCAGTTGCAGCTCTAGTTGGGAACTCGTCGTCCCGATCCGGGTCTGTTCTTTAAGGGTTTTTTTTTTTTTGCATCCCAGGCGTGCCGCAAGGTTTGCCCCCTTCAGAGATCAAGAGCGGATGGGCTTGAGTAGGGCTCTCTGGCCGCTGCATTCGAGGTGACGTGTTCCACGTTGTCCTTGCGGGATAGATGGCGTTGGGGAGATCTGGCAGATGGGGTTTGCTGTGTTTCCCCGGCGCTCTGGGAGCGGCAGTAATCGAAGCCAGCATCGCCTTGGGTGTGCGTGCAGCTGGCTCGCCGGCCCCGGGGGCAGATGGGTCCCTCATTAGTGTGGAGGTCAGCTGCCGTTTAAGCTGGGAGGGTCGAGTACCCTCGCTGCAGGAGGATCTTGTAAAGTTGAGTTGTCGGTGTGTCCGATTTCCCAGACTGACGGGTATCAGCAGCGGGGTTTGCAGGAGCTGCAGCATGGCGGGTGGTGGTGGCCCTGGGAAGCACCGTTTCAGAGCGTTAATCCCAGACTTAGACTAAAGTAAAAGCTTTTCGAAGTTAGAAGGGGCTTCTGCAGGTTTCTAGGCTTTAAGGTGCGTTTACGCCTTTGTGCGAGGGAAGGAGAGAGGGTGGTCTTGGCCACTTGAGCTTAAAATGTTTCTTACTTGTCATACAACCAAAACAATTACCCTTCAGGTACATCCTTTCCAGTAAGTGACAGTAACCTGGGAGAGGTGGGGCTATCTCCATTTTCAACAGCATTCCAAAAAATATCCTGAGAAGAAAAACACTGAAATGTTGAAGCGTTGAGGCCACCCTTTGAGAGCACTGCTCAGGGCGTAGAGGAGCGGAGGATCTTTGGTTGCCTGTTGCCGAGCGTGCCCAGGTGGTTCTCCAGCCAGGGAACGTCCCCGTCTGACGCTTGGAGTGTGGTTGGAAGTTCCGTGTAGGCTCAGCAGAACTATTCTTCAGCAGTTTTTGTGGAGATAGATAGGCTGTGATTAACAGTCCTGGAGAGTCTTAATTTTAACCGTTGACTCACAGAACAATAAAAGGGAGGGAAGTGTAGAGTTTGGCTTTCTGCGGATCAAGATAACTTCAGTCTCCCGGGGAAACCTTATCTGGTGGCAGAAGGAGGGGACATCTTAGCCAGCCCCCCAGGCGTTGCTGCTAGACATGTGCAGGACCCTGAGATTGGAACTGAGCTGGCTAGACTTAAAATAATTTCAACGTAGCTGCACACATGGAGCATATTTCAAATTTAGTCCCAGAGCACTCTTCAAAATGCAGGATATTTTCCACATTAAGAGTGTTCAGGAAGAAATTTATGGGATTTGGCAGTACTGAAATTAGGATGAATAAAACGAAGCAGAGTCTTGAGCATTGTGGGGTACGTGGGGGCTGGGGTTTCCCTCCTGCTCCACCACTGGCAGATGAACTGCTGAAGCAGCTCCTTTGTACGCAGGTAGACCCAGCGTGGCTGATGCGGGTGGTGTGTGTCATCCAACAGCTCCTGTTCTTGGCCTTCTTCCCTAATAACAAACACCAAGGGGACAAACACCGTCCGGGAGGCTGAGCTGTCCTCATTTGTTTTCTGGAAGTGCCAGGTAGTGTTTGGTCCCAACGGAAGCGAAGCAGCGGCAGATGCCACCCTGCAGAGACCGGGACGACCTCTGCTGCCATCGCTGCCCGTATGGCCAGCAGAAGCATCTGCTGCCCGGCGCTACCAGGGGGTTGTCCCTTGGGCTGTTTGGTAGGATCTCTGTTACCCTGAGGGCTGGTTGCGTGCTGCGGCGCGGTGGAGAAAGTCGTTTCTCACAGCCATTCTTGGGACAGCTGATGCTGAAGCATGAGTTGGGGCGATTTGTCTGGTTTCACGCTAGCCCTGAAGCCTGAGAGCTGCCTGTGGCCATCCCTCCAGGCCAGCCTCTGCTAGCTCAGGAGTTGCGTGGTGTTCTTCCAGGACTTTGTCCATCGTGCTCCCTTGATCAAATAAAAGGTGGTGGAAATGCCGTCTGTCACGATACCTGCAGCCACCTGCATTGTTTGGCCTCGCTGCTGCTTCTTGGGGTTGAGAAAGCTGAAGATGATGAGAGGCAGAAGGATGCTTTCAATTTCTACCTTGTCCTTGTGTTCTTGTTGCGCAGCGGGTCTGAATATTCTTGCTGTAGCCTCTAGATAGACATTAAAGAAACATATTGCGATTTCTGCCCTCCTCAGAGTTACAGATAAGATCTAAATGGCCTCGTCACGGCACCGTTTAGCTACTCGAGCCGGGATTTAAGTTGTGTTAATTCCAGCTGTTGGGCCAAAAACTCTCGAAGTGCTAGCATAATGTAAATATTTAATAGACTATTGCCATTTAAAAGATTAACAGCTCTCCAGCAGCTCCTCAGATGGGCGGAGCTGGGTTGCAGCGCTCTGGTTTCCATCAAGTCAATGAATTTTAGCACGGATCTCCCTGGAAAGCTGAGCTAAGCCTCTCAGGCGTAGTCCATAGAGCAGGCTCAGCTCTGTGCAGGTCACTTGAGCTGCGGTCCCCTGTCGCAGCCTTGCTTTGGACTAAGCCTGGGTCAGCCCTAAACGAGGACAATTCGGCCAAATTTGCCTCCTTGATCCCATGCAAACGTGTGCTGAAAAGCAAAGCAGCACTGAGAGAACAGAAGGTCGCCGCAGCAGGAATTAGCCCACTGACTCTTTGATAACTCCTGTGGTTTCTAGGAAGATGATGAGAAGATAATCCAGGAGATTCAGAAAGAGGCTGAAGAGGAGCAAAGGAAGAAAAACGGAGGTAAGTCACCATCTGTACCTGTGCCTTGAGATCAGACTGAGGACCACAGGAGAGCACAGGGTTCCCAGCTCCTGACAAGTCTGGATTTTCCTTGGATTCTTCCCACGGCCTGGCTCTTGGCGGCCCTCTCCTTGCGTTGCTGTGCCGCACCAGGCATCACCCAAATCCTCCAGAGAGGAGGGCAAGCCATCACCCTGTCCCTCCCGGGAACTGGTCTAGCTTTAAAGTGCTGTTGCCCACCCGCTTTCCCTGGCACCGTGGGGAGGCACAAGGCTTGTGCCCAGCTCTCCCTTGGCACCGGGGGTCGTGGATGCATGGACCCGTCTCCTCTCTGCTTGGCCGAGTAGCTGAAGGGCAGCGTAACCTCTGTGCTCTGGGGGGGGGGCCCAGGGGCGTGCAAGGGCCTGCAGGAGGTGGTGTTCCCCCCTTTGTGGGGTGGTGTTGATGCAAGGAGCCAACCTGGAAAGCTAGTGCTGTGCTCCGTGGTGCCTGGAGCACGGAAGGGGCAAGCAGCGATGCCGGTGGCAAATGTAAGACCACGGACCAAGCTTGGCGTGTTTTCGGCTGTGGGCTGACCGGTTCCTTTCTCTCCTCCCTCTGCAGAGAACAGCTTCAAGCGGATCGGCCCTCCGGCGGAAAAGCCCATGGAGAAAATCCAGAGGATTGAAGTCATCCCCAGGCCTGTTCCTCAGAACCTCCATCAACCCCGGATGCCCCCTTACCCCTTCGTGCACCCTCCCTTCCCGCTCCCTCCTGTCCGTCCCATGTACAATAACATCCCCCTCAACATCGGCCCCATCCCTGCCCCCTACGTCCCCCCCTTGCCTAACATGAGGGTGAACTATGATTTCCCCCAGATCAACGTTCAGCTGGAGCACAACTTACCGATGCACTTTGGCCCCCAGCCCCGACACCGGTTCTGACCTGGCTCCAACAGTACTTGGTGTAGAGTCCCCGCAGGGCAAAGCCACCCTAGTGACATGTCCCCCCCTCTTCCTGCTCCAACCCCTCGGTTTAGCCAGCTGCAAGGTCCCACCCCCATCCTCTCTAGAGCTTCTCTGGACCTTTGCAATCGAACATTTCAACCTGTGCTGCAACAGGGCTCGGTGCTGCATTTCCCAGGGGTCTCTCCCTACGTGGGGCATCCAGACATCTTGACTTGACAAAGCCGTGTTCAGGCAGCTGTTGGGAGGGAAAGCGAGACTTTATGGAGAGCGGGGATGCAGCCGTTCCTTGGGGACTTTCCAAAAATCCTACCTTCCTGCTGGCCAGAGCAGCTGCTGCACAGTCAAGTGAGTCTTGGGGGAAGGGAGGAGTAAAACCTTCAGGATCCAAGGTACCAGGGGTCGGCTGCCCCAGCCTCCTGCCTGCGAGAGGCACGAGGCTGGGGTTCCCGTGTTCTCCAGCATCCCTGTAACCTGCCAGCACCTCCCAGCAGAAATAAATTGTTCAAAATGGGGTCAATCTAGTGTTTTCAAGCATTTCTCGCTCTGCAAGTGGAGTGAGGGGATGAAGCAGCCATTTTGTGGCTGAGATCCCGGTAGGAAGCCCAGAGCCGTGTTCTGTGACTGGGCTTTAGCAAGGAGCAGAAGATTCAGGCACCCTAATCGTTGGCTGAGCTGAATTTGCCCCCTTTGAAGGGCTCAGGTTTGGGTTTTTTTCCCCCAGAGGTGGGCATGCCTTGGCTTCCAAAACGTGGCCTTTGCCTGGCTGTTCTCATCCCAGCTCTCCCCTGCTTCTGGCAGCACTCCTCAGAGAGCTGGTAGGAGCACTCGGAGCCGAAGCTGAACCCTTCATTGCAAAAACTGCTTGGGCAGATACCCGGTTCGATGCACAGACAGCGGGGTGGTGTGTGCAGGAAAATTAGGAACTACCCCTGTGGCTGTGCACGCAGGCGGCGGTGAGCTGGGACCCCCGCTTCGCCGACCCCCCTGCAACCCAACGGGAGCTGTAGCCTTGTGCTGGCCGCTTCCACGGTGCTTAATAACTTCTGAAAATAGGTGTTTCGGCTTAATTGGCTTTGGGAAAGCGTGTTAAAAGGCAAACGTGAGCGTTGCTGGGTTTAGGAAAAGCAAAGCTTCCTCGTAAGAAGCGGAGGGTGTAGTCGCTGGGCTGCGGGAGGAGCGTTGGCACAAAGCCCTTTTCCCCACAGCCCTTGGCTGTACTGTCTGGTTCAGGCCCCCTCTAGAAAAGAAAATGGAGTGGGGGGAAAAAAAAAAACCAAAACCCAAACCTCCTCCCAGAAATGCTGGGCTGGCTTTTAGCAACCCAGCTGCTGTCCTCCCCCGAGGGGTTTGGTCTGGGCTGCGTCCTGCTCTGTCTGTCCTGCTGGGAACCCTCGGTGCAGGTTCCCTCCTGTTATTCCCCCCCCCCCTGTATTTGAGCATCCAGATGTCTTGATTTGGTTTGGTTTTCAGGTGAAACTCCCTGCCTCTGCCTCAGGGTTTCTGCCAAACCCTTGCTCGCAGCTCTCCGTAACCCCTCCCGGCACGGCATCCCCTCGGCCGCGCAGCAAGCGATGGGCACGAGGCTGTGGGTGGGATGCTCCCTGCGGGAGACCGTGGCTCAGGACGGCATCTGGGGACCATTGTCCCCCAGGAGGGTCTCGCAGAGGAGCATTCCACGCTTTTTGGAGCTGAGTCAGCAATTTCTCCCCTCTCGGGCATTGCCTGTAGGTTGAACCTCCCCTGCGGAGCGCCCTGTTCCAGCTCCCCAGGGCCGGGCTCTCTGGCATTCGTAACCCGCTGCTATTCCCTTGCTGCTGCCCTTTGCTTTCTTCGTTTTCGTTTATTCTGGAAGTTGTCTGAGGGCTGCGGGAGCTTATTGCTCGCTGCTCCGATGGTTTTTAGCCGGGTTTAAATCCTGCAGGAGCCGGGTGTCCCCCTGGATTGGGGAAGGGCTGTGTTCACAGCGCTCACGGGGGGCGAGAAGATGGACCCAGGTCAGAAGCAGCGTGGGGGGCTTCCCCTTCCAGAAAGGGAATCCAGGCGTTCGAATAGCCAAGATTTCGTGGGGGCAGGCTTGGGTGAGCCCGCCGGGTTTCCTGAAGCACGTGCCTTTCTCCGCCAGGGTGGTCGTGGGTGTCCCCCAGCAAAGGGGGGGGGGGTCGGGCAGCTGGGGCCCAGCTCGGCTGCCGAACCCAGCGGCCCAAACTGGGAAGGAAAGGTGACGTGTGGCGCGGCGCCGCGTGGTTCGGAGCCCGGCAAAAGGCGATGGCCTCATCCCAGCTCCTGGTGCGTGTCTTGGGGGCCGGGCGCGAAGCCTTGGGTGAGGGGAGCGCGGAGGTGGGGCAAGAGGGAGGGAGGAGCGTTGGGCAGAGGTGGCAAGGGCAGGCTGGTGTCCGTGGTCCGTCCTCCTGCGATGGCTGGGAGTGTCTTCTGCTGCCACGGTGCAGCGGTCATGGACCCGGAGGAGCCTGGTAGAGGGAGGGGGAGAGAGGACCCGTGTCCCCTGCCAAACCATGGGATTGTTTGGGGCTGAGAGAAGAGAAATGGGTGCTTGGTCTGTGGTGGGGCGGTGCATTGCGCCCAGCAGCCCCAAGCCACGGGCTTAGCCCTCCACCCAGCCCTGGGGCGATGCTGGGCTCCCAGTGCTGCTTCTCATTTCACCAAAAAGTACTGTGCAGCCGAGGCCTGTGGCTGCTCCTCCCCTTGAACCCAAGAGACATCGTGGTTTCTGGTAGCACTTGGATCGGTGTCGATTTATTTAAAAAACAAAACAAACCACCGAATCTTACTGCACACCCCCCCAGAGCCATCCGTGATCTGGTCCCTAACTCCTGCATCCTCTTTTCCCTCCCACCGCGCTGTCCTTGAAACCTTTTGTCCTTTAAAAGGGGACAGGGAGGTGGCCGTGCCCAGGCTGATCCCACCACAGGTACTTCTCATTGCAGTGTCCCATTTTACTTGCCTTAAAGGTGGAGAAGAGAAACTTAGTATTTGCACTTAGCAAAACGTTATATTAAAAAGAAAAAACAACAAACCTGTAAAGATGTGCATGTTCTGCGACTTTGTATAACAATAGCTGAAAATAAATAGGTGGTTTATTAAAAAAAAAAAAAAAACAAAACAAAAACAAAAAAAAAACACCAAACAGAAAAACCTCCAAAAATATTTTTCTTTACCTTCTGGTAGTAAACTGTTCTAATATTCTGTGTGTAAAAAGTTCCTGTATTATATTGTAATTTGAATTTTTGTAAATAAATTTGTGCACTCTGGCTCTTACTTCTGTGCTTTCGTTACAGCCCGAACATCCCCCTTCCCTCCCGGCCGTGCCAGCTCGGCGCTGGGGCTGACGCCGGGCCGGCAGGGCTCGTTTGCCGGCGCTCGGCCTGCGCGGCTGAAAACTCTGCAAGTTGCCAGGCAAAAACCCGTTTGACCCTCCTGGAAAAGCTTAATACGTTCCACATGCTCCCGAGGAAAAACTGGATGGGATAGAAAATGGTTTCCAGTCGCTCCGTTAAATGGAACCCGGGATGCTGGGGGCACCTTCCCCCCTTGCAGGAGCGAGGGGAAATACAGAATCCAGCCTCAAAACCAGAAGGCAGTGGGGTGAGGGGAAGGGTGAGGGTCCTCCCTGCTGCGCTGGAGCCCCTTCCCTGCCCAGGCAACCCCCGGCTGCGCTGTTACCAAACCAGTTTTGGCTTTTAAAAGCCCAACAGGAGCCCGATGGTGACCTGCAGGTGCTGAGCCGGGCTGCGGGAGGCGAAGGGCAGCGAAGGCGCTGGCTGCTCTCGACACGGGGGGATGGAGTTGCCCCCCGGCCCCTCCGTAAGCACGTCCTGCACCCCGTCCTCGTGGCCAAAACTGAGGTCGGCCCCAGCATCAAACCTCGGTGGGTTGGTTGAGTTTTGGGGCTGGTTCCATCTGTCTCGGGAGGGCTGCGGGGCTCATCATCCCGGCTCGTCATCCGCCGTGTCTTGGCCTGGGCTGGGCTGCGGCGGGTGGGCTTCCCACCTCCTTTGGGCTCCTTCCTCTCCTTGGGTTTGGGGATTTTTTATCTTCCCCTTCTCTCTATCGCCAAGCAGAGGAGGAGGCTTATTGCTGACCCCTGCGCCATGCCGCGCACCCAAAACCAGCATCCCGTCGCTCTTCCCTCCTGGCTGATGCCATCCTAGGGGGGGGAAATACCTGAGCCAGGAGGAGAAAAAGCAGCTCCTTTGCAGCGCTGCTGGGTGGACGCAGGGCACAGGGCATGGCTTTGCTCCCGCCTGCAAGGGCAGTAGAGCTGGTTTGCAGGAGGAGGTGGGTTTTAGGAAGAGCTGGTTTGCAGGAGGGGGTGGGTTTTAGGAAGAGCTGGTTTGCAGGCAGAGGTGGTTTTTAGGAAGAGATCATTTGCAGAAGGAGGTGGGTTTTAGGAAGAGCTGTTTTGCAGGAGGAGGTGGGTTTTAGGAAGAGATCATTTGCAGGAGGAGGGGGTTTGCTGCTGCATCTCCCTGACCCACACATAGATCACCCATCCTCAAAGACGCCCATGGGCTCGGTGGCTTAGGGCTGCTCTGAGCATCTCAAGAGGTGACCCACCCTCCAGCCAGCTTTGGCTTTAAGCCTGCTCAGTGGAGATGACCCTGTTGGTCACCCTTCCCTTCCCACCAACCCATCTGAGCCCTCTAGAGCCAGCTCAAGCTTTGTGAAGCAATTTGGCCCCCAAAGGCTCCACCACCCCAGTGTTCCATGCTCACGCTCAAGCCTCTCATTAAAAGGCTGTTGCAGCCGCGGTCGCCCCAAGAGACCACTCACCACTGCTCATATCCGAATGCAGGATTTAATTTTTTATTCATCTTTCTCCATTTGAAGCTATTTTTTTTTTTTAAGTTATACAAATGGCACTTACAAAAAAATAATAATAAAAACCGAAAAACAAAACCAAAAAAAAACGAACAAACCCAAAACTTAAATTTTTCAGAGTGAGATGTTTTCAGAGAGTCACGACACCCGATAAGAGGAGACAGGAGAGATGTTGACCTAGTGTCACACGGAAAAAGCCGGAGCAGGAGTTACATGGTTCGAACTGCGATGGGGGACGGGGGAGGTGACAACAGAGCAGGGCGGGGGGGGGGGGGGCTGAAGGCCAGCGAAAAGTGTGTGCCAAGTCACGGAGTCACTCAGGGCTTCATCAAGACACTCGGTCCTTCGAGGGGCATCGTGGTCCCTGGGCGCGCGGTGCCCGTGCGAGCGCAGGCAGCCCCTGGATGTGAGCGCAGAGCCGAGGTAGAGTCCCAGCCGGGATCCCCTGTGCTGGCGAGGGACCCCGGCCCGGAGTTGTCCCCCTGGCAGGGGACGGGTCGCTCGCTCTCCCAGCTGAGAGTTTAGCACCAAGCTCCTATGGAGGGGTCAGCCCTCCACATGGCTTTAAGGCTGACGAGCCCCTGCTTTGCCTCCAGCAAGAGGGACCGGCCCTGTTTTGGCACGGCAGCGATGCCGCGAGCACCCTTGGCGTGGGGTGGAGGGTGGGGGGAACCACCCCGGGGAGGGGGCCCGTGGGGGAAAAGGCTCCTTGGTGTGTTTGCAGGGAGCAAATACCGGCCCCGGGAAGGCCCCAAAGGATAAAGTGCCTTTCAACACCCTAACGAACACGTCAGCATCACCCGTTACAAACAGCGTTATACTCTAATGCAGACCTAGTACAGACAACAGCTGGTAACACAGTGCCATGGAGAGCATATATAAATAGAGACTAACAAAAATACTGTTTTGGTCTTTTTTTTTTTTTTTTCTTTTCCTTTTTTCCAGTAGGGTTGCGATGGCGTGAGAGCCCGGGACTGGGCGCGTCCTAATTCAGCATTAGGTGTTCAGTGATTCACTTCACTGTTCCAGTATTTTATGAGAGAGAAAAAAGCTTTTTTTTTTAAAAAAAAAAAAAAAAAAAAAAAAAAGAGGCGAAGGTACTGGAAGGTACTGAGCAAATATCACTGTGCAAAGTTTGCTAAGGAACTTTTCTATTCTGTAAACCAAAATCTGCAGTTTATGCTTCCAGCCACCGCCCAGGGGAGGTTGCATCGGCCAGCCGGGCTCCTGCGGGGACCAAAGCCCGCCGGCGCTGGAGGTGGGCTGGATGAAGCCCCCCCACCCAGCACGGGCTTGCTCTGCATCCCCCCCGCCATCCCCTCCCAGGCACAGCAGCAGGACCAGCCCCCGGGCAGGCGCCTGCCGGGCTGGACCCACCATTGGGGTCTACGATGCTCCTCCAGCGCCAGAAGCACAAGGAGGGGCAGAGGGACACAAGGAGCGCGGGGCTCCACGAGATGAAAGGCTGAGGCTTTCCAGACGGGATCACCCTAAAAAAAAAATCATTTCCAGGTGCATGGGGCTACAGGGGGGGGGGAGTGGGGCCGGCTTGCTGGCTCTTCCACAGGGACACGTGCCAGCGCACGCCAGCCCCGTCCCCAGGGATGCTGTGATATGTAAGGTCACCTCTTACAGCTCAGCTGGGGATGAATCCTGCCCCAAAAGCCAGCAGCAGAGAGAAGCTGCCGGGAACAGCCGGGAGGAGCCGGCTGAGCCCAGCACCGTCACTCTGCCCCCGGCTGGAGCGGGGCAGGATGGGACCAGTGCTCCGGGGGACACTGGCAGCACAGACAGAGGTAGCGTCAGTGCTGATATGGCAGAAGTGAGCACAGAGGTGATCTTATTCCCTTTTTTTTCAATCAAGGAGAGGAAAATAAAACTACCCAAGGGGATGCTCGGGGCCATGGGGGTGGGGGCGGGTGTACGGCGGTTTTTAAGCCGAGCAAACCTGGGAGGGGGGGGGGGGGGATAGAGACAGACCCCTCTACAAAGCTATAGGCAGGCTGCCCCATCCCTTTTCCAGTTCTTACAGAGATTTATGAAGACCCACCTCCCACATAACGCACCGACTCTACAGCGGGAGAGAA
The DNA here is from genome assembly GCF_034619465.1 of Leptosomus discolor. NCBI lineage: Eukaryota > Metazoa > Chordata > Aves > Leptosomiformes > Leptosomidae > Leptosomus > Leptosomus discolor. The sequence goes on from NC_141404.1 coordinate 4,415,143, forward strand.
GGGCAAGCCAGTCTGAAAATCCTTTTACAGAGAGGAGAAACAGAACCCAAAAGAAAAAAGGACGGAGGAGGGGAAAGAGAAGCTGGCAACGGGAGGTACGCTAAAGTGCATTAATATTCCCAGAGGGTGGAGGCGTCAATGGCGTCGGCGGATGCCTTGAGGACCCCGGCATGGTCGCCCTTCAGGTATTTGCCATTGATTTTGATAGCCACTTTGTTATAGTCGCAGAACTCAAAAAAGAAGTCCACGGGGGTGTCGCTGCTGCTGGTGACGGACGACTCGCTCCCCACCATCCAGTACTTCCCAGTGGCATCTGCAGGCAGAGGGAGAGGGGACGAGGTGGCCCCGTGAGCCACCATGGGGACCCCAACGCCCATCACCCCAGCCCGTGCCCACCCCCGGGGACTCACCCTTGATGTTGTAGGCCCCGTCGTTGAACTCCAGCTGGAAGACGTCGTAGGAGGAGCGGTTGGAGTCCAGGGTGCCGGTCACCTTCCGGCACCCGATGAAGCCGTGCTCGCCGCGGAGGACGATGATGGGCCTGTTGATCAGCTTCATCACGAAATGCTCCGTCTCGCCTGCGCCAGAGGGGAGAGGGGCTGTGAGAGCGGCCTCGGGGGGGGTGGGAGTGTCACAGAGCCCAGACCCCACGGCTGGCAGGCAGCTCTGAGGAGGGTGGGCTGTGGCCCCCACCCATTTCTCACCCACCCCATCTGTCCCCCTCCCACCTCACAGCACATGAAATTAAGAAAACTTATTGCCTGCAGCCCTGAGCATCACTTGGAAGAGAAGCCTGGCTCGGCTCGGAGCAGGGGGGCACTTTGTTCGTCCCCTGCTGCCCCAGCATGGGGCGGGGGTCCCTAAGGGGGGGGTCCCTTACCTGCTGTCTCCATGGAGGCCGCCAGCTGCCCATTCTTCTTGGCCGTCACGTACTTGCCATTGGCAGCTTTCAGGGTGATGCGCTTGTCGCACCACTCGATGTCGAAATAGCAGCTCGCGTTCCTGCGGGGGGCAGAGAGGGTGGGCAGCGGGATGCGACAGACAGGGGGGGGGACACACACCCTGCCCGTGCCACCCCACGGCTGGATCAGGAGGCACCCCCCACACCCCCCCCCGATTCGCTCCATTTGTGCAGGATGAGCCACGTCGCGGTGGCCATCCCGATGGGAAGCCCTCGCCCCGCAGGCAGGAGGCAGGCAGGAGGCAGGCAGGAGGCAGGCAGGAGGCAGGCAGGCAGCCAAATGCACTTTGGGGGTTTCCGCCCGGCTCTCAGCTAGCGCAGGGTTGAACTGCAGGGTAAAGCGTTTCGACAGCCCCAGCCAGCCGGGAAGGATTACGTGGCCCCAGGGACTTCCCGAGCATCGTGGGCGGCCGACCCAGCCCCGGCTCCAGGGAATTCATTGCCTTCACTGGGAAGTGTTTTGGGGCAAGCTCCTAGGCTGGAAAATCCCCCTTGGATCCCCCTGGGAGATGCAGAGAGGTCCCCAAAGCCCAGGCAGAGCCCCCAGCCGCCGGGGAGAGGGGACTCACTTTGTGGAGGCGGTGGACTGGATGCCCCCGTTGGAGGTGAGGGTCCAGTACTTCCCAGTGTAGGTCCTGAAGGCGCATTTCTTGGTGTCCTTGTTGATCTCGAGCTGGTAGGTCTCCTGGTCACCCTCCTCATCTTGGTTGGCCGAAAGGTCCATCCCTGCGGGGCAGAGGCAGATGGAGGTGGGGGGCACCGGGGAAGGGACCCCCAACCCACCTCCAACAGGAGGCAGCCCAGGAAACCCAACTGAGAGGGTCTCCTGCTCCCCTGGGTGAGCTTTGGTGACTCCCAAATCCCTCACCCACACCTCCCCTCTGGCATTTTCGTTTCAGACCAAGCTTTTCATTTGGCTGCTCAAGTGTTAAGAACATAAACGAGGGCTGGACTGAGCTGAGCCAGCCCTGAGCTTCAGCTCAGCACTCTCCGGCTCCATCACGATTAAGCACCAAAGACCAACGTAGATATTTCACCCAGGAAAGGGCTGTAGTTTTTTCCCCGAAGGTGACAGCCAGGTTATTCAATCCATTAGCAGAGGCCGCCGCACCACCCATGAATCCCCAGCTCGTGGCGTGTTTAAGGGCCGTGGCACTGGGATTTTTTCACCCATAAATTGTCACAGCCCATTAGGGTGGTGAGGTTTGCAGCGGGAAAGCCCTGGGGCAGCCAAGCTCTTCCCTGGCTCCCAAAAAGACCATCAGCACCAGCCCATGCCCTGGTTCTGCCCGCCGGGACGACCCATCCCGGCACCAAAGGGACGCCGCTGTGGCCGTGACCTGCCAGCTGATGGCCATTCCCATCCTGGGCACCAGCCCTGGGCTGGATGCAGCCAGTCCCAGGGCCACCAGCCACAGTCCTGGGGCCACCACTGGCCTCCCTTCCCAGGGCCACAGTCCTGGGGCCACCACCGGCCCCCCTCTCCGGGCCACAGGCACATCCACCCACAGGCACCGAGCCCAAGCAAACCTGCTTAGTCAGGGCGAGCGGGGCCAAATCCTCTCCAGAGCTCTCCCGCTTGGTGGATTTCTGCCTAAAAATACTTTCGGGATGCGAGTCACAAGCCGTAGCCTGGAGCCAAAGCAAAGGGGCTGAGCTGCTGTGCTGGGTTTTGGGGAGGGAGCCGGGGTGCAGTGCTCAGCCCTGCTCCTCCCTGCCTACGTACGGCCAAGATGAGCAGAGACGGGCCCCAGTGTCACCAGTTGGGCATGGGTCTGTAACCAGTGAGAGCAGCCTGTGAGGGGATGGTGATACTGACTGTGGTTTAGAGGAACTGGGTGAGTTTTTGAGAGCAGAAAGCACCCACATCCCTCCCCGGCTGCATGGGTGCTACAGGTTCGAGTCCAGCCATGCCCCTGGTCCTGCAAAGGATGCCAAGCGTGCTGTGCTTGCAACCTTCCTGCCCAAATCTGCCTTTTCCTGGAGCCAAGAACCTGCTCGTGGGGGGCTGGCGATAGGTCCAGCCCCGTGCACCTCCGCAGCGCATCGCCTCCCAGTTGCTCAGCTGCTGGGATTTCAAGCATTGCAATGCACGTTGCTGGGAGGGCTTGAGGGACTGCAGCCTCGGTTGGCCTTTCTGCACTGGAAAGCCACCAGTAAGTCCCACCAGCTGCACCCAGCGGGTGCTGACCCGCCTGGGGAGGGCCCATCTACCTCCACACACCAGCTATCGGCCTTGGAACTGGAGTTGCCTTCCCTCAGATCCCACAGTGGTGTCAGACACAGCTACCTGGTGGCTCCCCATTCCTCCAAACAGGCATTTCCCACCCAGTGCCCCCCCCCTCCTCCGGGGAGCAGCCTCTGCTTTGCCTATCAGCCTCCCACCTTTCCCAAAGAGATTAAGCTCTGAAGGCTTTGCTTTGTTGGCTTCAATCTTATCTCCCACGCCCCAACTGTCACGCCACTGCCTGCTCACAGCATCCCCTCTCCCGCCCTCCATCCTCCAGCACCTTCTGCAGCTCCCGCTGGACACGCAGCCACCCCGGTGCTTTGCTCCCCGGGGTACTTAGGGCAGCACGGGGAGGGGGGCAGAGGGGCGCTGCACGGCCACCAACCCCAGCCCCACCGGCCAAGTCCTCTCGGCTGGCGTGGCTGTCCCACCCTTGCCACCTCCCTGGGCTGCCGGGGGCTGAGCCAGCGGTCACGGAAAACATTTGGGTTTGATTTTGTACCCCCGCGGGGAGAGCAGCGCTGCTCCCGAGCCCTACAACTGCCTGCGCGCTGGAGACCCTCTGCGGGGGCTCACGGAGAAGGACCGGGCTACAGGAGGGGATGCTGGGGGACCCCAAGGCTGCTGGCACCCCCAAACCTGCAAGAGCGGCTGCTGCGGTTCGCATGGGGGGAAGCGGGCAGCGGCGTCTCCTCCTTGCCACGCTTTTAGGCGAGGAGCTCCCCGACCTGCAGGCGATGGGGAGAGCCTGGGGGGGTGCTTTGTGCCGCAGAGCGGGATCGGATGGGCTGGAGCCCCCCCAAAACCATCCTCTCTCTCTCTCAGAGACCCCCCACCACGAAGCACAGCGAACCCACCAGCCTCCCGCCGGCCCCGCTGCGGTGCGATGGCCCACGCTCCCGCCGTCGTGCCGAGGTTTGGCTTTCCCTGGTGCCTCGCAGGGCCTGGCGGCAGGAGGGTCTCCCACCGCCCCCTCCCCGAAAGCGGCGCTGGGTTGGGTTACACCGACTCAGCAGAAAGGAATGCAATTACAGCTGGGGCAGAAGGAGGCTTCAAAGGGTTGTAACTGAGCTGGAGCGGGAGGTTTGGGGGGTCAGAGCTGGGCGGGATGGGAGAATTCCTGGAGGAAGCACGGGCTGAGAGGTGGTAGGACCATGGCGGGGCCAAGAGAAACATCCCCGTGTCCCCACGATGGAGGACAGAGGCTGCCCCTCCAGCCACCCCCCCGCCACCACCCCTACTTTTTTTGCAGCCCAGGGCTGTGGCAGGGAGCCGGCATCTCCCGCAGCGCCCGGCCGAGCCGCTCCCGCTGCAATCACGCTTTAATTACCGCTCTCCGTAAATTTACAGTCTGGAGCCGGCACGACTCTGCCTGACCTTGACGAAGCTGCTAATTACAGCTGGAGGCTGGGGAGGGGGGCGAGCAGGCTGCGGCGGAGCGGCGCTTCGGGAGGGGGGAGAGCGGAGGCACGCCTGTGCCCCCCAAAATTCCCCACGGGGGATGTCCTCTGGCTCTGCAACATGGGCTTGCTACGGGGGTCTTGGGGAGGATGCAGAAGCCGGCGGTGGGAGTTGGAGGGGGTTGAGGCGTGTGTCCCCCCAGGGCTCCTAACACTGAACCCCCCCCCCCCCCAAACAAAGCCCCTGGGCTCAAGGTCCTCAGAGAGCCGGGGAAGGGTGATGGGGAGGGGAGCCAGCGCCGGAGCAGGAAAGGGCTTCCCAAGTCTCGGCTGCCGAGGTTTCCAGCCGCTGCCGACCCCTCGGGCCTGTGGGATGGATGCTCCAGCCCGGGGTGGGGGATGCACACGGAGGCTTCCCACACCTCCCAGAGAGGAGCTGCTCCATCTAAAGGAGCGGCGGTTTGCTGTGGCTCTGCCAACCTCCATGCCAGACCCAGCGTGGGGGGCATTCGCGGCCTGCAGAAGACCTTCCCTCTACGCTAAACTCGCGCAGAAGGTGTCCTACAAGCCATCCTGGAATGCCGGTGAGACCCAGTGGGACGTGCTCCATGGAGAGGAGGCCAAGAGCCTGGAAGAGCACGGCCAACGGGTGGGACAAGCCAGCTGAAGCAGCCCCCATGTCCAAACCCACACATCAGGAGCTGCCCACGCACGGGCTCTGCTCGCTGCCTTTCTACAGCTGCACCTTCCCCTTCTACATCCTTCAACTCCCCAGCGGCCAAGGGGCTCCCTGCCAAAAAACCCACGGTTATGCCTGAAAAAAAACCCAAACCCGCTCCCTCCGAGGGAGCACCAGCAGCACCCCACAAAGCCCCTGAGCCCTCGTGGGCAGCAGGGCAGGATTTTAGGTCCTCATGCCCCAGCAGCCCAAGGGGATGCTGTACCCAGCTCTGCCCGTGCAGGCCGGGTCCCCAGGGCTCTGGCACCCTCCACCCCACACTGCAGCCACGGCATGTGCCCCAAGACTTGTCTTGTCCCCTCCCTGCCCTTTGGACGGGCTTATGTTGCACCCATACATAAACCCAAGCATGTTTTTGTTTAAAAGCAACAGCCTGGAGCACGTGGGGATGCACAGCTCCTCTGCTGGGGGTGCAGCTCTGGAAGAGGGTCACGGGTGGGGATGAAACATGGATTTCCTGGAAAACCATGATGAAACGGATGAAAACCTGCGTCCGAGCCCACGTGCCCCCAGCCGTGTCCCCAGCCCCAGGAGCCACATCTCCCCACGTCACTGCGGCACCGAGATGAACTGGGGGTTGGGGGGGAAACTGGCCACAGCTGCAGCCAGCACCGACCCCCCCTGTACCGGGAAGGCTCCTGGCCCCGGAGCAGAGCTTCCCATCGCCAACCTGGCGTGCCCAGGCGCGCTCCCATCACCGCCCTGCTCGCTCGCCCCCCTCCCCGGACCCCCATTTCCCGAAATGCCTCACTCCCGAGGCGGCCCATCCTCTCCCCCCCATCACGGTGGGGGAGGCAGGCGGCACACCTCCGCCGGGCGGGGGGCTGGCAGGGGCCCAGCGGAGCGGGGAGGACGCCAGCGCTCTGCCCCCGGGGACCCTTGCGCCCACAAAGGGCTCTTTGTTGCCGCAGCCGGGGCTAGAAAGGAGCCATTGAGCCAGGGAGGGGGATGCTTTCTGCTGGCAGCACCCCGACTCGGCTCTGTTTGAAGGTGCAGTGGGGAGATGGGGGGTTCTCACGGAACCCGGGGATCCCATCCTTCTGCGGCTGGAGGCGGGGGAAAGGCGCCAGGGCCACCCGTAGCCCCAGCACTGGTGGAGGGGCAGGGCTGGCACCCACCTCGTGGCCCACCCGGGGTGGCTGGAGTCAGGGTCCCCAGTGCCCTGTGTGCAGGGGATGGCGACGCCGGCCATCCCGGGGGCAGGGAGGAGGCTCCAAGCCAGGAGCTGACTCGGCACTGGTGGGACAGCGCTGTCCCAAGGCTGGACCAGCTCCCAGCCAGAAGAACCACAAAAGCGGGCCCTATCCCCGCTCCTCCCATGGGGTAGGGCAGGGGGGACGGCCACCGCCACCCCCGCTCTCTCCCCGACTCCATGCCTTTTCCCATGAGCCTGCACCGAGCCGCAGCCGCTCCCTGCCCACATCCCGCATCCCCGTCGGCCTCCGAGGCATCTGCCAGCAGCTTATCAGCTCGGCGGGGGGAAAGGGCTGTCTGCAACCGCTTCCTCCGACGGCTGTTTGCTGGCTGCCTTCTCAGCAACCTTGGGCCAAGGCGCTTTCCCGGCGGGAGAAGGGAGGGCGAGCTCCGGAGAGCGGCAGTTCCCAGCCTCTCGCTGCTGCCAGGCACGATAAACTGGGTGGAAATGGCTTCCCTGGCCAAAACGGATTCGAACGAGGATGTGCAGCCCCAGCGCATCCCTCCCCGCTGTGTTTTGCTTGGAAAGGGGCCGGGCACAGCCCAGAGCCCCCTGTTGCTGGGGAGATTTGTGTGTGTGTCCCCCCTTCCAACTTCCCAACCCCCCCATCCATCCATCCATCCATCCATCCATGCCGAATCGCACAAAGCCGGCGGGTCCGCCAGCAGCGCTCCCACCCGCGCCGTGGGGTCCCCCACCGCCATCGCCCCATCCCGCACATCTCCCCCCCACATCTGGTTTTCCCATCTCCGGTGACAAAGGGCTGCAGCAGCCCTTCCCCCACGGCGCTGCAGCAGCCTCCCGCCATCACCCTCCTCCTCCTCCACAAACCCCTGCGCCTGGGCAAATAGTCCCCACTGTCCATCTTTGCGGGCATTATTTTTTTTTTTTTTTTTTTTTTTTAATGCTTTGCAGGGTGGGATTTGTTCTCGGAAAGGAGAAAGGCAGCGAGTTCCCTGCAAGGAGCTGCCCAGGCACGGACAGGGGTTAAGCTGCAACCTTGAAATATTATAAATATACACACACAAAAGAAATTCCCCGCTGCTTGTTCCTCCAGGCTCTGCTGCAGCGAGACATGCTCGCACCCATCCCGCGCCCGGCGTGTGCCGGCCTGACTTGGCACGCCAGCCATGTGCCCCGGGACTCCCACGCCAGCCCGGCCGCCGCACGCAGCCATGCACCCCTCCAGCATCGCCCTGCCCACGGAGCGGGGTCCCCCCCTGCTCTCCAGCAAGCGCCCCTCGAGCTGGGGAGGGGGTGGGATGCACGGGGGGTGCTCGAAGGCGGGCGGGCGGCCATGTGCCCCGGGAGCTGCGCCGTGCAGCCGCGATGCTCGAGGCAGGCGGCGGGGTGGCCCCTCCGGCGAGCGGAGGGGACGGGGACAATCGGAGGGATGGCGGCCTTTGTGCGGGTGGATGTAGGTCACGGCTCGACGCGGGCATTTTGGCCAAGCCATTTTTGTCACGCTGTCGAGGCCAGGGGGGTGGGTGTCACCCACTCCCCCACCCACCGGGGAACGCAACCCCATGGGGGGAACTGCAGCCCCATGGCGGGGGGGGGGGGGGGGCGCATCCCCCCAGGACCCCGCTCTGCGGAGCGTGTGGCTCAGCGATGCTCGGGGAAGGGGGAGTTTGGTGGAGGCTTTGTTGGGTGAACAATGAGCTCCTGCAGGTAGGAAGGCGAGGGGTGGTGGCCCTGCCTCCTTCACGGCAAGCAAAGACCCCATCCACATCCCCCCACACCCCCAAGCAGGCCCCTCACCATCCCTCCCCCACCCAGGGCACCCTGCGGAGGCAATGCTGCAGGGATGGGGGTGCTGGAAGGATGGGGGCCTCCAGGCAGGCGACGCTGGAGGGGGGGAAGGGAAAGGGGATGTGGGAGGGGTGCGGGGGGATGATGATGGAGGGGATTGGGGGAGGGACCGAGGGCAGCCATGCTGGAGGGGTGCAGGGGGGGTGCCCTGGGCAGACTGTGACTTCAGGGGAGGGGTGTAGGGACGTTGTGTGTGAAGGGGTTCAAGCGGGGGCGGGGGGAGACCCTAAAGAGGTGATGGCAGAGGGATGCGGGGGGTGGCACGCTGTGGGGCTGCTGCTGCAGGAAGGCAGGGGGGTGCTGGAGGGCCGTGGGGGGCTGCCAGGAGGGCAGTACTGCGGGGGGCGGGGGGGGGGGCACTGCGGGGTGGCGATTCTGGGGGGGGGATGCCCGATGGGTGCAGGGGGGGCAGCTCAGGGTGGGCGATGCCCGAGGGATGCCGATGCCGGAGGGATGCAGGGGTGCACCCCAGGGCGGCGATACCCCACGGATTTCAGGGCGACCGAGGGGTGCGTGTGTGTGTGTGTGTCCCCAAATCCCCTCGTACCTTGCCGGGTGGAGACATTCCTGTCGTTGCCGGCCCGCAGCACGACCTGCGGGCAGCTCTGCTCGAGGGCAAAAAGCTCATCCTTGCCCACCTTGGCGCTCTTGCCCGCCTTGAGGGTACCGCTGGGTCCCGAGGGGGCGAGGTAGCGACCCTCCCCGTCGCGAAAAGCCACCTTCCCGCAGCGAAACTCGAGGGTGAAGGCGGTGCCGGGCTCGGCGGCGGGGACCAGGCGGCCGTCGGAGCGGAGCAGGCGGTGGTCGCAGCTCTGCAGGCTGTACCGCTGCTCCACGAAGAGGAGGGTGATGAGGGCATCCACGCCCCACGGCACGTCGCGGTCCACGGCCAGTTCGTCGCGGCGAGGTCCCAGGTGGGCGTAACGCTTGCGGGCCAGGCTGTAGAGGTTGGCCTGGGGGTGCATGGCCAGGTGGACGCTCCATTTCTCGGTAGCCGAGACGGCGGGGGCGAAGCAGGAGAGGCGGTCCTCGGTGCCGCCGAAAAAGCGGCGGTGGGGCTCGGACTGCAGCGACCAGCGCCCGTCGCCGTGAGCCACCACTAAAAAGCGACAATCGGGACCCGGCTCTTCGCTGTCGCAGCTCACCCGGCCGTCCTTATCGGCTGCCAGGTAGCGACCCAGGTGGCTTTTGAGCAGCACGGCGCTGGAGTCCTCCCCGTCCTGCTCCAGCGTCCAGATCTGCTTCTTCTTCATGCTGGCGGCCGAGGCGTTCACCTTGAAGCCGAAAGCCTCCGCCGTCAGGTACTTGTTGCTGCAGTTGATGAGCCCGAACTGGATCTGCACCGGCTCCGCCGTCCCGTTCGCCGTCATCGCTGCCGCTCCCGCCGCCGCCGCCGCCGCCGCCGCCGCCGCCGCCGCCGCCGCTGCTTCTGCTGCTGCTTCTGCTGCTGCTGCTGCTGCTGCTCCCGCCGCCGCCGCCGCCACCGACCGCCGCTGCCGCCGCGCCCGCCCCGACGCCGCCTTTAGTAGCGCCACCGCGGCACCGCCCCCCCCAACACCCCGCACACACACACCCCCCACCCACCCCCCCGACGCCTGACGGGGCCGCCCCCCGCCGCGAACCCCCCTTCCCCGCTGCCCCTCCGGCCTCCGACCCCCCCCCCCCCCGCGCATTGCGGCGGGACCCCTCTAGTAAGAGCCCCCCTTGAATTGGGCAAACGACACACACACCCCCCCCGCATTGCGAGGCTCCGCTGCATTGCAAGACCCTTCCCTGCATTACAAAAGCCCCCTTGAATTGCAGGAAACACCACCACCCCCCGCCTCATATTGCGAGACCCCCCCCCGCTGCATGGCGAGACCCCTCCCTGCGTTGCAGGAGCCTCCTTGAATTGCAGGACCCACGCACACGGCAAGTCCCCAGTGTATGGCAAGAGCCCGCTTGAATTGCAGGACACCCCCACCCCCCCTTACACTGTGAGACCACCACCACATGCAAGACCCCTCCCTGCGTTGCAGGAGCCTCCTTGAATTGCAGGACCCACACACACACACACACTGCAAGTCCCCAGTGTATCTGGCAAGAGCCTCCTTGAATTGCAGCCCACCCCCCCGCCAGCCCATGCAAGGCCCCACTGCATGGCAAGACCCTTCCAGGCATAGTAAGAGCCCCCTTGAACTGTAGGACACCTCCCCCCCCCCCCCCATATATTGCAAGACGCCTTGGCGTGGCAAGACCCTTCCCTGCGTTGCAACAGCCCCCTTGAATTGCAGGACCCACACACACGCTGCAAGACCCCCACTGTATAACGAGCCCACTCACTGCATAGGAAGAACCCCGCTGAATTGCAGGACACCCCCCACATTGCGAAACCCCACCACAAGGCGAGACCCCCTCCTCGCAAGGCCACCCTACACACGCTGCAAGGCTCCCCTCTGCGTTGCAAAAACCCTTGGCATTGCAAGACCCCTCCTTGCATAGCAAGAGCCCCCTTGAACCACAGGACACCCACTGCAGGAACACCCCCCACGTAGCAAGACCCACACCCACGCCGCAACCCCCCCCACGCATTTCAGTATCCCCCTGCATTATAAGACCACCCGCTGCATTGCAAGACACCCCCTTGAACTGACAGTCCCCCTCCCGCATTGCAAGAATCCCCTCCGCATTGCAAGACCCCAGCCCATTGCAAGATGCCTCCTACATTGCAGGGCACCCCCTGCACCCCTCTGCCCCTCCTGGCCATGCCGCAGGACAGAAGGGGAGAAGGGTGAAAGATGCCATGGCCCCCTCGCCATCGCTCAGCCATCCCAGCGCCCTGTGCCAGGCACCAGCGAGGCTGGAGCACCTGGGCCCTGGGGAATCTGAATTCCCTCAGCAAAGCCAGAAGCAAAACACGGGCACTCCTGTGCAAGGGGGGTGTTTTGAGGCCATTTCTCAGGGTGGAGATGAGCAGCGTTGCTGTGCATATGCGAGGCCACGCTCCGGTGGCACGTACGGCATGGCCGATCCCGGGAAGGGACCACAGCCTGTGCTGCCATGGGGTGCTGCCCGCTGCTCCTTGGGGACAGGGACACTTCCCACGTCTATGACACGGGAACGAACACAGATAAAGAGGAGCACGGCTGCGGTGGCAGATTTGAAGCCCAGTGGCTGCGGGCACGCTCCCGCACGCTTGGAGGAGGGGGGGGGCTGGGGGAAACGAGCTGTTTGCTGGGGAAACGTACAGCACCAGAAAATCGGAGGAAGAAGAGGGATGGGAGGGTCGCAGGGGATGGTTTTCAGCTGGACTGGGGAGCTGAACTGCCCGCCTCACCCGAAGCAGGACGAAGGAAGGGCTGGAGCAATGGGGAGGGTGCAAGAGGGCAGGCGCAGGGCTGGCTGGCACGCACGCTTCCCCCAGGCTCACTCACCCCCCTGGGCAGGGCTTCATCCAGCCCCCATGTCCCCAGGCCCTCCAGGCTCCACTGGTTCTGCACTGGCCGTACTGGTTAGAGCCACTGCTCCACCACCACCACCCACCCCTGCCCCGGGGGGTCGCTGGCACAACCACCAACCCGGGGCAAAGCTGCCAGCTCTGGATGGCGTTGGTTTTCCTGGATGCCACAGACCTGCTCCGTGCTCGTCCTGGCCACGTAGCCCTGCAAATCCGGACGGACAGACAGACCATTTGCAACCGGAACCAACCCCACTGGGTTGGAAATAAATCCCCCCCCCCGGCCCGAGCTCCAGCGAGGCAGATCCATGTTTGTCTCGCCAACTCCTTTCGCTCCTCTTGCTAAAAGCACCCAGGCGTTAGGACCCGACCACGAGGCCGAGCAGCTGCCCCAGGCCCACAGCTGCCGGGATCTGCCTTCTCCTGCCGCAGCAGGCAGATGGTGGCGAGGCTGAGAAAGAAACGGCTTTTCTGCTCGACAACAACGACCAAAAAAAAAAAAACAGGCAATTATGCAGGGGAAAAAAAAGCAAAACCCACCCTGTTTTCTCCCCAGCCGTGCGGCGTGGATGGCTGGCACTGCCTGGCTCAGCAGGGCCTGCCGTCGCGGAGCGGGCAGCCTGCCTGCACCCACCCTGCCTGCACCCTCTGCTTGGCAGGGGGACGGGAGAGCCCCAAATGAGGTGTCCCCACATGTCACTGTGGTGGCAAAGGGTGACCAGTGTTCCCCACCACCACCCTCGGCCTGGGGATGCAGCGGCCAAAACGTGTCTCCTGCGTGCATCCGTGCGTGCCGGGTGCGCTGGAGCAGTAAGGAAGGCGCTGGGTTTCTCTCTCTCTCTCTCTTGCATTTCCCATCGCCTCTGCAAGCTGCCGTGACTAAACGCTGCTGAGGTCACCCCCCCCGCAGCCCTCCCACCGCCGCTCCCGCAGGAGCCCCAATCCCCGGCGCACAGCATCCATGACAAGGGCTTTCCGGAGCGCGGCCGTGTCCCCTCCGAAGAGGCTGCGTGACTCACCCGCTGGGATTTCAAATAAACCCCGGCTCCAAAAGAGAAAAGCAAAGAGAAAAGGAGCCCCCGGTCATGGAGTGACCCTTGTCTTGCCCGCCTCGGGCACAGAAACGCCCTCCGATTTTCATGCTTGCCTGGATGCTTTTTGTTGCAGCTCGGCTTCGTTTGTGAGCGGTCCCGGGGCTTTCAGTCGAGCTCATGAAATCGGGCTTGAACACGGAGCTGGTGGCCAGCGCCGCTGCAGGGAGGGCGGATCGCAGGGCACGCCGGCACGGTGCCCACGGCGGGCACGGGGGGCTCGGAAGGGGCAGAGACAGCGAATGCAGCGTACGGCAACGTTTGGTGAAGAGTTATAGGGGTGTGATGGGTTGTTTCAGCCCTGTGTCCCCCAGGAGGGAAGAGGAGGCGTCCCAGGGCAGTGGGAGACGTCCCCAGGTGAAGGGGCAGGGTGGCACAACGGGACGGAGGTGGAGGCACCAGCCCGAGGCGCAGCAGCCGGGGGATGCTTTGGGCTGTGTGCCCATCCCTCTCCTCTCCTCTGGCACACACAGCCCCTTCGGGCACGGCTGTGTCACGGGGTGTCCGGAGCCGGTGCCACTGGGTCACCCCTCGGAGTATGGCTGTCCTCTGGCTTCAAGCCATATCTCAGCTGCCAGCCTGGCCTGAGCCCTCCTCGTCCTTGCTGGAGCAATTCTGGGGGCTCGTTGCACGCGGGTTTTCATCCCAGCAGCACGGGGGACACGGGCTGGCTGACGGCTGCCCGCTTGCCCCGGGACCCTCGTGCGCTGTGAACCCCGGCTTGATGTCGCTGACACGTGCAGACAGACATCCCGGGGGTGTCGATGTCCCCAGTGGCTGCGAGATGGCCAAGGGCTGGCCTGGGAAGCCCCCTCAGCGTGGGTGCCCCCCTCACCCCGCAGAGGGGCTCGGCAGAGATTGGGGACTGCATTACTGGGTGGCCACCAACTCTCCAGCCACCTCTGTCCCCACGTGGGACAGGGCTTGGTGACAACAGGAGCCCTTGTGCAGGACGGGGTGACCTTGTGCAGCTCAGCAAACTGTCCTCCGGTGGGATAAAGGGCTTTGCCAAAACCACGCGGTGACCAGGGACCGCTGGACTGGGGCCGGGAACAAGCCCCAGGCGCAGACCCAACACCCCGGCTGGAGGATGCATCTCCCTGGGGTCCCTGACGTGTCCCTTGCTGCTGCTGGGGACCATGGGGGACACCCTGGGGTGCCCGGCTGCCCCGGCCTCGCTGCCATATGCCACCAGGCACCTCAGCAGAGGTTCTCCAGCAGCTCTCCCGACAGTTGGCAGGCGCCCCGGCCTCATTAAAATTGTATTAGGCAGTATTTAAAAAAAAGCCCAGCAGCACCCGGGAAAACAAAGGGCGGCCCTAGCAGAGGGGTTCGGAGCAGGGGATCACACTCCTGGGGGGAGTTTTCCCATGGGATGCTGCCCCGAGGAGTCTTGCTCAGCCCCACGACTCGGGAAGCAAGGGATGGCGATGGAGCATCATCGGGGCTCAGAGGTGGCCCCACGTCTCGCAGCCATCAGGAGCGGTCATGGTACCGGTTGTGGTGCTTGCTCGGCGCTTTATTAGCTGGGTTTATCCTGTTAGCCTAATTTAATTGCATCCAGAGTGCAGTAAGGGATGGAAATGCTTGAAGCGCCCCGTTTCAAGCAGTTTGGATGTTGGGCATAGGCAAGGCTCAAACAAATGAAAGAAGAAAGCGGACGGGAAAGCACGTACGGCAGGGCAGTCCTGGGTCTGGCTTGGGCCTTTGTCCCTCTTCTTCCTGCTCAAGCTTGTTTTCTGGTGTGGTTTTTACATTATCAGAAGCTAAGGCGAAAACCTGCCCCTTCCTCCAGCTCCCCCCGAGGACCCTGCGGAGGTGGGATGGAGGCTGGACCCTAGTTCATAAAGCAGGAGAATGAATTTTATTGGGAAAGCTTAAAAGACCTTTTGTGTAGCGGTTATTAACCTCGGCGGTGGGGACGATGCTCTTTGTCCTGGACCCAGCACCCTGCCTGGTCACCAGGGGCTCTGCCAGGGCACCCTTAACCCCATGGAGGCGCCCGGGAGCAGCAGATGAGAGACGCAGGGCATTTTGTGGGCCAAAATAATCAGGTTAGCAGGGGATGCTTTCCAGCCTTTAAAAAAAAAAAAGACAAAAAAAGCTCAGGAAAGCCCCCCCAAACGTACAGACGTGCCTGCTCTTTGCTGCCTAACTTACAGCAAAATGCAGCACATTTTGCGAGCAGAAGGTGTGATTGCCCCGGGGGCTTTTTGTAGTCCCTTGGGGGGGAAAAATAAGCCACATCCGTGTGAAGGTGGCAGGTTCCTGCAGCGCCTCCCCAACCCACGGGCAGCGTCGCAGCGTGTTTGCCTCTTGCTGGCTGCCCACGCGCAGCCCGGCGGTGAATTTTGGCCCCAAAACCATTTCAGGGGTGCTCCGGCAGCAGGCGAGGCTGGCTGCCCTCCTCCCCTGTGCTGCTTCAGCGTGGAGGTTTCGGCCGGGGCTGGGGTCGGGTCAGTCCGTGGCAGCAGGAGGGTGATGGCGGGGGAAGCCCCAGCAGCGCTGCTGCCCAGAGGTGCAATGAGCGCGCCTGTGCTCAGCTCTCGCCTGCAGCTTGCACCCGTCAGCCCTTCATCCGTGGCCACGACCCAAACCGGGAGGCCGAGAGGAAGACTTGAGCGCCAGCTCCATCGCCCAGCGCATGTCCCCGCTTTTAGTTCCCCGCTGCAGCACGGAGTCAGCACGGAAGAATCCGCATGGAAGAAGAAAGTGTGTTATCAGCATCTGCCCACGCAGCGCTCCAAAATAACACGGCCCCAGCCGCTCGCAGCGCCAGGCAGAGCAGGTGACTCAGCTTGCGACAGCAGCTCCTTTCTGCTCTGATTTTCTCGCTCGGTCATGCCCGGATCCACGTTTCCCACTGCGGTCGGTGCGCCGTGCCCAACGCACGGCCTCTGCTCGTGGCCTCATCCGGGGGCTGCCCAAGGGTTTGGCAGGCAGAGGAGCGGCACCGCCTGAATCCCCGGGGCACGGCCGCTCTCTCCGAACCCGCAGCGTGCCGAAGAGGGGGTCTGAGCCTGGCTGGGATGGCGGTCCCCATCCCTTGCACGACACTGCTGCCATCAGACACAACGCAGTGGGTCCATCCTCACCTTGGGATGGTGCACGGCGCATCCCAAGGAGGGATGGAGGAGCCTTGGGGTGGCTGGAAATGAGTCAGAGGGGAGCGGGGAGGGATGGCAGGAACAGGGGACAAGGCGAGCAGGCTGGAAGGAAGCCACCAAGGACAGGGGATGAGGAGGACGTGGTAGCTCGTGTTTTTGTGTTTGCCATCTCCCCAGCTTCTCGCCACAGGCTTGAGGTGCAGCTTTGGAGGGGGGTGCATGGACGCTGTTGCAGGGGGCATGTGCCAAGACCTCTGTCCCTTCAGGGGCTGCAACCATGGGTGTACAAGTTTGTGTGCAAACCTCTCTGGTGGGGTGAGGGGGCTGAGACTGGAGAGAAACCAAGACCAAGCCCCACCAGGACCAGAGGGTTTCCCCCAGACACCCACAAAGCAGGGGGCCCATCTCTTTAAGGATGCAGTAATAGGAGCAGTAACAGGAGCCAGCTGGGAAGCCCCAGGGGATCCCTATAAAGGGCTGAGAGTGGCAGGGGGGGCATTTTTACAGTCTGTGGCTTGGGGAGGAGGTGAGTGGGTGATTGACTCCTTAGTGGAGGTATCTGGGCATCCTGGGGTGGGATATGGAGGGGTGCAGCAGTGAATGCATCCAGATCAGTACTGGGGTAGGTGGGGGCTGGGATTTTGGCCCAGGGCAGTGGCTGGAGGCAATGGTTTGAGGGTGTGGGGAGGGTCACACCTCCCTGCCCAGGCATGGCCCCTGCCAGCTGTGCCTTCCTGGGTCCGGAGGTCCCCTTCCAGATGGATAACTCCATTGTTGATGGTGAAAAGAGTCCATTAGTCAGGATTAGGAATGGGGCCTTTGGGGATTAGCCCCGCATGTCCTACCCAGCCCTCCCCTGCCTCCTGCGGGTGCTGGGCTCAAGGAAGGGGCGGGGGGGGGTGGGGGTGGGTGGGGGGGGGTTGTGTAATCTCTGCCTCCTTGGGGCACTGTGTTCCCCCTCTGTTTTCAGATGCAGGAGGGAATGGGGCTCCCGTTGAGCTGAGAAATGGGGGAGCTGGCGGAAAGAGGTGAATTCGGTCCCCAAGTGATTTGCTGTCCTGCTCCCCACATCGCATTTTCTCATGGGCTTGCAAAACCCCTACCCACCCCCAGCAGCAGCCCTTGGGTGGCGGATCTGCGGCCCACGGTGCTGCTTGCTCTGGTGGCATTGCCAGTGCACAGGACTGTGCCACCTTGGCCACTGACCCACTGGTGGGGGATGGCTACTGGAAGGGTGGAGGGAGCCTTTGGGGCAAGCAGAGACCTCCCTGCTGTTGCTTAGGCCCTCTGAGCTTTTGTAGGGTTGGGGGCAGCTGTGGGCTGGGGGTGCTCAGGGATGCAGAGGGGAAGGGGGTGTTGTCCCAGACCAGGATTTTAGCTCTTGGACAGCCTGGGAGTCCTTGCAGCCCCTCATTTCTCTCCTCAGATGCATCCATGCCCATCTCTATCTGGGCTTTCCATGCATGCTTACAGGGCCCCGGTGAGGCTGTGGGGAGTTTCGCATGTGGGGAAACTGAGGCAAGGGGAAGCGCAGCTGTGCTTGCCCACCGGCGTGTGGACAACCACATCTGGGATGGAAACAGGGGCTGGCCTTCCTGTGGAGCCTGCAAGGAGGGGTGGTAGCGCTGGGGGGGGGGGGGACGACACGACACCCACAAAATTCGGAGCTGCTTGTTGACTTGAGCGTGACTCCCCAAACGCTCCGCAAAGAGGGGGCGGGATCCAACCTCTGGCTCGGCAAACGCAGGGGCTGCTGGTGTGAAACCAGGGGCAACGGAAGCGGGGGGGGGGGGGGGGGGGGGGGCTTTCCCCTCCATCCCACCGCTGCCTTCGCTTCCCATCACCGGGGCTGTCAAGCGGGGCTTTGTCTGCGGGCGGAGGGCTACGGGGGGGGGGGGGGGGGGGGGGCAGGGGGGGGGTCTTCTCGGCCAGCTTGCGGCCGGGCTGGCTGCAGGGAGGCCCCCGGGACGGCAGGAATGCGGGGCGGGGGGGCCGCCGCGGAAACCCAAAACCTCCGCGCAGGGGCCCCGGCTCTGGGCAGCCGGCCCGGGGCGGGGGGGGGGGGGGGGGGGGGGGGGAAGGGGCTGCTCCAGCGGGGGGCCCGGGGCTGTGCGGGGGTCGGTAGCCCGGGGGGGTGGTGGGGGGAGGTGGGAATGGAGGTGGGGAGGAGAATAAAGGCGAGGTGATGGGGGGGAGCGGAGAGGTTCGCGGGTCCTGGCCCCAAAAAACTGGGCTGGAGCTTGGGTTTTGTGGGGAAGGCGCAGGGTGCCCCTGTGCAGAGCCACCCTGGGGTGGCTGGAGGGAGAGGGGATGGGACAGCGATTGGTGTCGCTTCGCAGGGCGAAGCAAAGGCCTGTGGTGGGGAGTGGGGAACACGGGGGGGGGGCTGCAGCTGGGTGAGGTCCCTGGGCAGAGCGGAGCCCCGCTTGCGGTGTGCACCCCGGTGCGTGCAAGTCCTGGTGCGACGTGCGTGTTGGTCCGTGGGATGCCCTGTGCAGCGTGCACCTCGGTGTGCGCGACCCCCTGGGCAGTGGGCGCTTTGCTGTGTGCGTTCCCGTGTGCAGTGTGCCCCTCAGCGTGCGATGTGCCCCTTGGGGTGTGCTACCCCGTGTGCCCCTCAGCGTGCGATGTGCCCCTTGGGGTGTGCTACCCCGTGTGCCCCTCAGCGTGCAATGTGCCCCTTGGGGTGTGCTACCCCATGTGCCCCTCAGCGTGCGATGTGCCTGGTGGGGTGTGCTACCCCGTGTGCCCCTCAGCGTGCGATGTGCCCCTTGGGGTGTGCAATCCCGTGTGCCTCTCAGCGTGCGATGTGCCCGTTGGGGTGTGCTACCCCATGTGCCCCTCAGCGTGCGATGTGCCCGTTGGGGTGTGCTACCCCGTGTGCCTCTCAGCGTGCAATGTGCCCCTTGGGGTGTGCTACCCCGTGTGCCTCTCAGTGTGCAATGTGCCCCTTGGGGTGTGCTACCCCGTGTGCCCCTCAGCGTGCGATGTGTCCCTTGGGGTGTGCTACCCCGTGTGCCTCTCAGTGTGCAATGTGCCCCTTGGGGTGTGCTACCCCGTGTGCCCCTCAGCGTGCGATGTGTCCCTTGGGGTGTACAATCCCGTGTGCCCCTCAGCGTGCAATGTGCCTATTGGGGTGTGCTACCCCGTGTGCCACGTGCATGCAATTCCTTGTGTGATGTGCATGTTGGTGCGTGCAATCCCATGTGCAAGTGTGCACCTTGGTGTACCTGATCCCACGTGCAGTGTGCACTTTGCTATGTTCAATCCCACGTGCAGCATGCACTGCAGAGCATGCAATTCCTTGTGCAACAGGCATGTTGGTGTGGGTAATCCCACGTGCATTGTGCACCTCAGAGCATGCAATTCCTTGTGCAACAGGCATGTTGGTGTGGGCAATCCCACGTGCATTGTGCACCTCAGAGCATGCAATTCCTTGTGCAACAGGCGTGTTGGTGTGGGCAATCCCACGTGCATTGTGCACCTCAGAGCATGCAATTCCTTGTGCAACAGGTGTGTTGGCGTAGGCAATCCCACATGCATTGTGCACCTCAGAACGTGCAATTCCTTTTGCAACAGGCATGTTGGCGTGGGCAATCCCATGTGCACTGCGCACCTCAGAGCATGCAATTCCTTGTGCAACAGGCGTGTTGGCGTGTGCAATCCCATGTGCAGTGTGCACCTCAGAGCATGCAATTCCTTGTGCAGCAGGCGTGTTGGCATGTGCAATCCCATGTGCAGTGTGCACCTCAGAGCATGCAATTCCTCGTGCAAGGTGCATGTTGGCGTGGGCAATCCCACGTGCAGTGTGCACCGTGGCACAGGGGACTACGCGTGTGTTGGGATCACGCAGGCCGAGGCGCCTATGTGCAACCTGCACCTCAGCGCATGCAGCCTGCATGCATCCTGGTGTGCACGATCCCGTGTGCAGCTCTGCGCAGTGCAGTGTGCATCCCAACACTGCCACCCAGCAGCCCGGCCGGGCTTTGCAGCGGGTCGGACGGGTGTTGCAGCTTGTGAGAAAAATCCTTGGCAGGGTGGACAATATGGAGACGAACAAAGCAGCTGAGGGGAGTGAGCGTGGAGGCTTTGCTGCCTGCTGCTAGAGGGGTGTCTGTGATCCCCCTCTGGGGATGCTGCGTCTCTCCAGGAGCAGATCCCTTGCTCTTGTGCATCACTTGCAAACACAAACCAGGGCTCTGCAGCAGTCTGGCAGCTGGTGCTGCAGGATTTGAGCCCAGGGTAGGAGCAAGCGTGACAGCAAGGGGAACTGGGTGCCCCAGCACCAGCTGATCCCCACCAGTGAAGCTGGAGGCTCAGTGCTGCTGACACCAGACTCCAACCTGGTTGCTCGGGCTGGTTCGTCTTGTGCTGGGATTTCACAAAGTGGTGGTGTAACCACCCACTCCATCATGGCCTGATCGAGATTGTGGTACCCGATGCAGGGAGGAGTGAGGCTGTGTGTCCCCCAGCCCTACACCCATCTCACCTCTCAGCGTCGTCCCCACTGCCGCTCCCTGGGACTGGGGAGGGGGGGGAAACCTACCCTGGCATGAACCAAATCACCCTTTGCCAAAGCATGGAGGAAAAATGCACTAGAAAAGCACAAACTACCCCAAAGCAGCTCTGGCCATCCCTTGGGACTCCCTTCACCCCTGGGACACTGCACACTCTGTGGCCCTGCACACGCCTTCAGCGGTGCAGGACGTCACCAGAAAGTTTCCCCAGTCTTTTATCGCTGGGGTGAATCATTTACTGGGGCAGGCAGGCTGCCCACAAATGCACTGTAACAGCCAGTGCCAGCTGAGCACGGCCAGGACGGGGGTTTTGCTCCCTGGGCAAAGCTGTGAGCTGAGGGGTCATCGTCAGTTCCTCTGCCCCATGTGGGGAACCAGTCACAAAAGGGGAATTCAGGGGATGGGGTGGATGGTCGGTGTGGGGGTGAGGTTGCTGCCTGCTGGGGCTGCCCATCCGGGGTGAGTTTGTTTAGCCAGGATTTGGGAAAGCTCTGGAGTGAGAGCCCAGCTAAAATCCCGCTGCTGGGGTGATTCCAGGGTTGGCTGTTTGCCCCTTTGCTGCTTTGGCCTCCCCGTGAGTAGTCTGGGGTGTTTGCCCCATCGTGCAGGTGGGGATGTCGCCACCCTGATCCCCTCCTAGCCCCTCGGTGGGGCAAAAGGCTCTGAACCACAGGGCATTGCCGTGTCCCCACGGCGAGGTGACAATGGATGTGTGGGTGACAGGGCTGGGATGTCTCCTGGGATGATGGCAGAAAACGTCGCTTCCTCCCTTGTGCCTCGGGGCGTTTGCTCCTGCGCTGTAATCCTGGGCGAATGCATCACGCGGGCAATACCCGGCAGGGATGAGCCCAGCCGTGGTGGCACTGGGTCCTGGTCACTTCTCCAGGGCTTGTTAAACCACCCCGGGGTGGAGTAGGCGATCAGCCCTGCTTCCTCTGTGGGGAAATCGAGGCAGAGCCAGGGCTGGAGGAGGTGGCATGGGGAGGGGACCCAGGAATGCCCCATGTCCCGCTCTGGGAATGGCTGGGGAAGGATGGGCAAGCTCACGGGTCACCCTTGGAGCTAGCCTAGCAGCGGGATGGGACTGGGATTCAGACCCCGTGCTCTGTATGGGCCGGGGGTCCTTGATATTAGTGATGGGCTCTGGGATGCCTGTCCCACGGGCAGTGAACAGGCTTTGCCCACCAAACTCCACGTGCTTCAAGGTGCTCCCAGCTGCGTTTACACTTCTGCGCCTACGGACCAAATTCTTTGCAGAAACTGAGATTTCGGTGCCTGACTGCCGTACCGGTGCACCAGGCACCAAGCTTTCTGCTTTCCCCAGGGTGTGCATTTCCCTCCCTGGATCTTGTGCGGGACCGTGGCAACATCTCCCCAAACCCAGCGAGTCCAGCAGTGGCCCTTGGCCGAGCCTGGCACGTTGTGGCCGAGGCAGGGTGCTTTCGGCACGGTGTTTGGCGAGGCAGAACCGCTCCTCCCTGTGTCCCCCCCCCGCGCAGAGGGGAACGTGGAGAGGAAATTGCTGCTGACGGAGCTGCGAGCGCTGCCGGACTGGGGATGACTAAGTTTGGCAGTGCTACCTGCCGGCTGTTTTTCCTTTTATGGAGGATTTGAGCGAGCCGCTGGAGCAATTCTCCGAGAGAACCCAAAGGGATCCACCCTGACCTTGGGGACGGGCACTGTTGGGTTGGGGACAGGGTGGCTGGAGGTGGCTGGGGAGCGGGGTGGCTGGCGAGGTGCTGGGTCAGCATGCGGCCGGTGGAGGCAGGCGGGGATGGACCCCACTCTCCCCAGTCTGGATGGCGCATCCGAATGTTTTCACTTTCTATTTTAAGGAGCTGGATGCTGGCCCTGAGCAGAGGCTTGGCCTGCGGTGCCAGCCGGGGCACAGGGCTTCTGGCACCCTCCGTGCCACCCGCCTTTGAGGCCACCCCTCCGTCCCCACGTGGCTTTCCCGCAGCCTGGGGGTCCTGCGGGCGCTGGGGTGAAGGGGAGAGGGGGCGCGGGGGGGACGTGTCTCTGCAGGGGGACACATCACTGCAAGGGGACACATCACTGCAAGGAGACAGCCCTGTGGGCGGGGGGGGGTGGCAGTGGGTGGCACCACTCTGCACACCGGGTCTGCTCCATGGGGCTGAGGTAGAAACGGAGCAGCCCAGCCTCGGAAAGTCCCCAGCTGGTGAGAAGTGCAGAGAAAGAGAAACAAAAATAGCACCTTTGCTGCCAGCGGCCGGGGTGGCTGATGGGGCCAGGGCCAGGTTTGGGCCAGGCTGTCCCCAGCACCCGGGGTGGCTACCCCCATAGCCCCCAGCCAGTGCTATGGGGCTGGGACCAGGCTCCTTCACTGTTGTGTCCTGCATTCTTGGCATTATTCTCCTTTTTTCTCCTCCTCCTCCACCCCAGGGACTCGTTCTCAAACCTCTCCATTTATGGACAGGAGGTTAGGTCAAGTGGGAGGGTGAGGGGACGCCTGGGTCCCTGGGGAGGGACTGGGGTCCCGCGTAGGGGACAGGGCCCACGGCCACCCCTGGAGGTCACGGCAGCAGTGGTGTACGGAAAATTGGGGCACACCCAGGCATTGCCCCGGGGACCCCCATTGTGATGCCCTGGGCCACTGGGACCCCCACCCAGCGTGGTGGTTTGGGGTCACCGCCTGCCCCCCAGGATGCTGGAGCACCCTGAGCTGCTGCAAGCAGCCGGGGAGAAAACAGCCCCTGTGGGTGGGGAGGGGTTTTTCCTCTTGTTTTATCATTTTATTTTGAAGGCAAACACTGCTGGTTTGGGGGTGAGGCTGCAGCAGCCGCCACCCCCCAGTCGGGGGAAGCTGGATGTGTCCCCAGCCCTGGGGCCACCGAGGAGTCACTGGGGCAGGGTGAGATGACTCCGAAACGGCTCCGGATGATGGAATGTCTTGATTCATTTGAATCATTAATATTAAAAAAAAAAAAAAAAAGACTAAAGAAGTGACTCAGGCAGTGGTACCCTGCCATTTGGTGGTGACGGAGCGGCTGCTTGGGGTTAGGCTTTTGGGGTGGATTTTCCCCTGGTCTATAATAACACCTCGGGCTGTTGCTGAAGGCAATGAACTGGGGTAGAGGCAAATACCCAAGGAAATGTGCTGCTGGGGACAGCCCTCTTGCTCTGCCACACAAAGAGGGCTAGGGAGCAAGGACGCTTTGAAGAGGGGCATGGGCAAGCCCCCCCCCCCCCCCCCCCCCCCCTCCAGCCCTGGGATATGCCAGGCTGTCCCCTGGCTGGGGAAGGACCTTGGCATCTCATTGGGAAGGGCGAGATGGATGAACCTTGTCTGGTGTATTAACCAGCCCCGCAACCCCCTGGCCAAAACCCCGTCCCTGGGAGCTGTGGGGCAGAGGGAGGGACCCCAGGGACTCGTCCCTGCACCCCACGGGGGCCCATCGTCCCCTCCCTGGCTCCCGGCTGACTCAGCTGGACGGGATTCCCACAGTTTCCGTCAGATGCTGCCTGGAGTAAATGGGGAAGAGGTTTCACAAGCCCCAGTAATTAATGCTAATTACAGAGCAGCAACATGGGAATCATTTCTTCCCCAGGTGTCCTTCCAAAAGTGGCTTTCTGCAGGTGTGGCACCATCCTTCGCTTGTCATTAGGCACTGCTCCACCTCGGAGAAGGTGAAACCTTCGAAGGCTGGGACTGTGGGAACGGCGTGACGGAGGACGGTCCCTGCAGCCCCGTGGGTGCCCGGCCCTGCTGCGGCTGCTGGCAGCTGGGTTTGGCTGGAGGGCAGGGCTCGCTCAACCCTGGGTCAAGGCACCCCATGGGGAAGAAACACCGTCCGACCTCCTTGAGCAGCGTGACTGCTCCTGGCAGCTGCCGGCAGAAAAATGAAACCATGGAGAAGGGGCTCAGCGTCTGGGGTTTTTAATGGCTTGGTTCTGCTGCCTGCACTGGAGGGACAATGAGGTCCTCCCAGGATCAGGAGCTCATGCCGAGAGGGGCCGAGCTTCTCTGGAGCTTGAAAAAGATAGGGTGAAGGGGTTTAAAAAACTTTTTCATCTTTGTTTTTTCTTCTCCTCACTAAGCTGGTCATGCTCAACGCCCCTGCGTGTGAAATATTAGAAATAAAGCAGGGTGGAGGTGGGCTGGGAGGCCTGAGCTGGAAAAAGCCTCACCTGCCTTAGAAATGTGCTGAGCACCCCCAGCGCTTGGGCTGCAGGGAACCTCCCCTTCCCCTTATCTGTCTGGAGAAGCCAGAGGAGATACAACTGGGCAAGGTGGAGAGGAAGGGACTGTCTTGTCCTCCATGGCCACAGTGACCGATGGCAGAAATCCTGGGTGGAACCGTCAGCGGCAGAGACACGGGCTAGAGGTGAGGAAACCCTTCCCGTGCAGACTGGGGGGGCTCTGTCCTCGGAGCCCGATTTGATGTGATTTTTCTGCAAGATTGAGCAATGGGAAGCAGCTCGGAGGTGACCCAGTGATGCAGGACAACAGCCAGCTGCTGGTGGTGGCATTGCCTTTAATGGTGAAAGTCAACCACCCTGGACAGCAAAGTGCTGGACGGCTGCAGGGATCGATCGCTCTGCTGGTCTCCAGCAGCCCCATTTTGTTGTTTAAAATTGGGTTTAGAATTATGGGATTTGAGTCCCTATCCAACAGGGATGATTGTGTCCTATTTAACTTAAGCCTCAGGACTGTAGCAGAGGGAGATGAAGGGGCTGGTGCTTCCCTGTTTGATGAAGAAGTGCATCTCCCATGCTGGAAACATCTCTCATTATTTAGGAGTGGAAACAATTTCAAAAGACTTGGTTGAAGCTCACAGAAGAGAAAAATCAGACGGGGTTAAATCCACCTGGAGCCAGTTTCCAGGTTGTTTCCATACTTCTTCTCCGGGAGGAAACGCCCCCAGTCCAGGGGCTGTGGGTGCCGCGACTCCCCGTCCCCCAGCCAGCCAGGGTGGGGACTGTGCACCAGAGCGGGGCTGCCGGGCGAAGCTTCATCCCCACCGGGCTGGCGAGCTCAGAAACCGGTCCTGGCACAGGAGAAACCCATCTCCTCTGCAGGCTCAACGAGAGCTGTAGGGAGGCAACTGTCTGCGGGGCTGTTAAATAATCGTAACTTTGCTGAGATTATTTCTTTTTGATGTGTGCAGCCTTCTCCCTCTGACTTCCTTTGCAGATTTTTTCCTTGCAGCAAGGGGAGTTGCTGCACATACCCCAGCCGTCCGTTTGGGTTTCTCCCACCGCTTGGTCCTCGCTCCCGTCTGAAGGTGGGGAGGAAAAGGGCAACGCCAAAACCAGCGCTGCTGCGTGCGAGCCAATTCCCCCAAGGACGGTTGCTTTGATGAGATGTCACAGCTAACGAATCTGCTGGCAGAGCACTCGTGGAGAAACATGCTGGGAAATGGTAACGCAGCAAGTCTCGGCATTGGGATCGTGCAGCTTTCCGGGCTGTCTGTGCCACCCCAGAGACGTGAATCCACAGGAGCAGCTGGGTGAAGGAACTTGGCCAGCATCAGCCAGGAGTGGCTTGCTGATAGCCTGCTGCCCGCTCGCTGTCAGGATGTGATTAGGCCAAGTGCAAGAAATATGCTCATCCAAAAAAAAAAACCTGGGATGGCCAATAAACCAGCCAAGGCAAATATATTGGAGCACCCGACATGCCAGCACCAGCGCAGTGTTTGTTAGGTGGGACTGGTGATTTGTGGGAGGAAATTCATGATGCTGATGGGCTTGTCCTGCACTGTGGGATCCCCCTTGCCCACAACCCGATGGAGAACATCAGCCTTGCACAGGGGCTCAGGCTGCTGGCAGATCAGTGGCTCTCCTTTACAGGCAGCTGGACCCGAGTGGGCACCTCAAAATCCCTAGGAGATGAGTGAGCATCCAAGCTCCTTTCCCTTCCAGTACACGGAGACTTTGTGAGCTCTGAAATGTTTTCAGTGCTGGGCAGAGAGTTATCTTGGAAGCAAGGACAGGCCTGGAGCACTTCAGCATCTGCTGGAGGTTAACATGCAAAACTAACAATGGGGGTCGGGAGGCTCTTGTCCGTTGTTGTTCCTCGAGCTGATGCACGAGGGAAGGGAAATATGGAGATCTTTTCCCTCCCCATCCCTGCCCTGGGAACAGGGGTGCAGGATGATCCAGGATACAGGATGATTCACGGCGCAGGATGATGCAGGGCACCCATCCCACGGGAGGGCACCCCCACCACTCAGACGGGGCAAGGGAGGGAGGAGATCCTTTCTAGGGTGGATTCCTGGTGAATTTAGGGGTTGTGAAGCGATGGAGGGGGGGAGGCGGGCCTCGGCTGCTCTCTGGTTTCCTGTTTCCGCTGCCTCTTTCTCTGTCTGGTTACACGGAGACAGGGCCAACCAAGTTTTGCCATTTAAGGCTTATTTCCCCAGGCCAGCGGCTACGCTGAGAGCTGCTGGGTAGGTCTGTCCCTCAGCCACCCTGCGGTAATTGTGTGCCCAGAGAGGAGTGGGTGCTCATGGGCGAGGAGGGGGGACGCTCGCCAACCCAACCTCCTTCCTTCCCGTGTCTCCTCCGTTCGCCAACCTCCGCAGCAGAGGAAAAAGCCGAGGGAAGGATCTGTGTTTGGTTGTGGAGCGATGTGTCCCGTGTTGGATGGGCAGGAGAAAACCTTTCCTGGTCCCAGAGGCTGTAGGGTCCGGGCAGGGGGCTCTGGACCCATGGGGCAGGGTGAGCAGCCTCCCTGCCCACTGAGCCAGCCTCGAGCGAGGGACCCGAGCCGGGCGATGCCGCGGTGAAGCAGGGACACCCCCTGCCCTGCCAGGCTGTTGCCAGGACCAAGCCCTGGCTGTGCTGGGGCCTGAGCTGCCCTTTGCTTCCTCATTCCCAGCACCACAGCTGGTCACTGCAGGTTCCTCTTGCTTGTCCCCGCCACTGAGTTCTTGCAAAACAAGAACGAGGGCTCCCCGAGAGTGAAAGGTGCCTTGCAGCCGTCTCGCAGCCATGGGTAGTGGTATTGGGACCAAGGAAAATCACTCCTTGGTTTTCTGCTTGCTGGCTTGCCTCTTCCTTGGGCTGAGAAGCTGTAGACAGAGCAGCCACTCTTTGTGTCTCAGCCCTTTTTCCATCTGAGCCCCACCATGGCCCTGGTGGGGCCCTGTATCTGCTTGGCTGCTTCTGGTGCTCTGCTGCCCGTGGTGCTCCAGCGATGGAGGAGGTCTGGAAGCTACCTCTGCAACCCCCCACGGCTCTGGCTTTGGTGTGGGGAAGGGAAGAGAGGAGGAATGTGGGAGTCTTAACCCCATTTATCATTAAGGGCTGGAGGAGGGAGCGATGTGCTCATACACCATCCGGCACGTGCCAGCACGGGGTCCCTCGGGGGATGCCTGGGCCAGGGCTAGTGGGGAGTCCCCAGGGCAGTGCCATTGCTCCAGTGAGTGCCACCTGCAAGCTGCGAGCCCTCGAGGTTTTAATGGGACTTAAGTACATTTTTCAAATATTCTCCACTACCCTGGAGGGGCTCGATGCCTGCCATCACCCACATGGGACAGCAGAGAGGGCACCCGAGGGTGGCAAAGGGACCTTAGCGCCAGGAGAGAGCAGAGGTCTCCCGTCCTCCTCGGGAGCAGGAGGGACCTGGCAACACACAAAGTCCCATCACACTTTTCCCTTCCAGATCTCCATCCCATGGACCAGCCCGCGGTGGGATGAACATCGGGGTGTCCTGACTAGTCCCAGGTCAGAGCTGGTGAGGAGCGGGCAGCGTATCTTAACGCATCAGGGGAGTGACAGCCAGCACATGGCACCCACAGCTTCTGTTTGTCTTTCTCTTGAGATCTTATCTCCTGCCAGCAGGAATGTGTGAAATGAGCCAAACAAAGCACACGAGGAAATACTGTCTCGAGTGAGGGGTGGAAACTCTGGGGGCTATGGGCTGCAGCGGGGTTTGGTGCCTCTGCACACAGCTTTTTGGCAGTGGTTTCATTTTGTCCCCAGTTTGTGAGCGGAGTGGCCTCTGGATGATATCGGAGGGATGATATTGTTGCAAGCTCACTGGCTTGCCCCCGGGTTTCCTGCAGATCTCGGCGAGGGCTGGACCAGAGGGGCTGGTTGGGAGCAGCATCACTCCACGGAGCACACGGGCTCTCTCCTTCCCCCGCCGACCACCCGTCATGAGCGGCATCACCCTGCTGTTATCCCTGCCACGGGGACCAGAAACAAGCCTGGCACTGGGTGAAAACCTCCTGGTCCTCCTCCCTTGCGGGGAGCCAAGGTAGGGGGAGACAGACAGCAGCTAGGTTTTAATTTCTGGTGGCTCTTGTGAAAGGGCTGAGTGCTCCGTACAGGCTGAATCACCCCTGAGGGTTTATTTTAATCCAGAGGAGAACAGGGAGTGGATGGGGCATTGACAAGAGCCGGTCCCACTCTTCCATCGCCAGCTCCCCGCCTGGGGCGAGCCGCTTGCGTCAGGGCTCACAACTGGCTCCGCAAACAAAGCCAGGGGCCAGCCCGGGCAGGGATGGGGCTGGGACAGAGTCCAGAGTGGCTCCAGCGGGTGCCTCCACATCTCTCCTTCTAGGAATGGGCAAAGCCCGCCTTGCCTGCCCGTTCCCCGAGCATCCCTGCGCCCATGGGCGGAGGAGCTGGGTGCGGGGCTGGGGCTGCCAAAGGAGCGGGGGTCCCTGCCTGTGGGTGCTCAGGGCTGCCCCAGCAGCACAGCACGGCTGCCTCAGACCCCTCTCTTCCGTTTAACCACTAAGCCAATGTGACCCCTATTGCTGGAGATAAACGGGGATTATTCCCCCAAACCCAAAGCAGAATCGCCTGCAGAGTCAGAAGTGCTTTGTATTACCTGGCACGGGTGGGAGAGCCATCCCGGCCGGGGGGTAACGGGTATCCCAGCTCTCTGCTCCTCTGTTTCCCTCACCGAAAACAAAGGCAGTGCTCTTCCCTCCCTCTCCGAGGTGGGAGAGGTCACCTCTGCCAAAGGCTTGAATCCCCCAGATGGAAAGTGCCATTAGCCCAGCAGAGATCAAAGCGAATTTCCCGGCGCGCTTGGGTAGCCCAGGATCTGTTTCATTTCCTAGGTACGGTACGAGCGGAAAACTCCATCCAGCTGCCTCCCTGCCTTTATCGTCAGTGACCGAGGAAAATCAATTCTCAAAGTAATTAAGAAGCAGTTGCAAATACACCGTACAGCTCGGCATAGCGCCGTGTAACACGTGCGGGGAGCCTTTTGGCAGGCCAGGTAACCGAACCCCGGGAGCATCCTTTGCGGAAAAGTCCCCCCACCAGGGCTGCATCATGGCTGGGGGGGGGTCATTTAGTGGCATTTGGGAGGCGATGTGGGTGGGGTGAGCGGGGCTAGAGGGCTGAGACTTGCAGAGAAAACCCAGGGAGAATCAGCTTTTTCTCTTCCCCTTCTGTTTTTAGCTGGAGGAAATATCCCCTGAAGCTGACAGCAGGCCTGGTTGGAGTGGCAGGGCTCTGCTGCTCTCCGTCCTGCTCTTCCGCGGGGAAGCTCTTCGTGCACGGGAAGAGGCCAGTGTAGGGCTTAGCTTATACCTGTCCCATCGCCGTGGGAGAAGCAGACCCCAAAGATGCACAGGGTGGCTGGGAGCCGGCCCACCATCGCCCTGGGTGTCTGGCTGCGGCCGGTATAATCATCGTGCTGTGCTGGGGAATGACCTTGCGCTGAAAACAATTCAAGGTTTGGGCCTCACTGGCTCTTGCTGTCAAGGTCAACCAAGACAGCACCAGCAGCACATTTAACCAGTGAGGGGAGGGCGGGCTGCGCTCTGCTCCAGCCGAGCCAGCTCAGCCCGGGGAGGGTGGGAGGGTGGCACGGCTGCTGGGGGCCAGGATGGAGGTGGGCAGTGGGTCCCCCAGCCCAGGCACGGGCTGACGGCTGCCTGCAAGGCTGGGAACAAAGCCCTGGGTCTCCTGCTGCCTGCGTGGGGTGGGGGACCCTGGGGCCAGCATCGTGATCTGGAAATGTTGGCGCAGGGATCAGCTCGTGGGTGTGCAACGAAGGGGCTAGGGAAGGCACAGGGGCACGGAGAGATGGGGCTGGAGGCAGCGAGGACATGCACAGCTGGGGAAACGGGTGGAGAAAATACACTGCTCAGGGCTTCAACCCCTCCAGCAAAGTCTTGTTATCAGGGAGAGCAGGCTGTAAAGCAGGCACGTGTCCCCTTTACCACCTCTGCTACTGGGCAGGGCTGTGTCCTTTCCAACAGCCTCAGCAAAACCGGTTGTCTATCAGTGCCCCAAAGATGGAAAGTGGTGAATTCATACAATTTTCCAGCGTGATGCAATATAATGATTTACCTTCGGGGTGGATGGGAGAGATACTGGGTGCACCGTTAGCCACCCATGCAGATGCAGCAGGTCGGGGGAGAATGGTCCCTTGCACGTGGAGGTCTGCAGAGGGAAAGGCGTTCCTCTCTCTCTGCAAAGGGCACTGATAAATCAGAGAGAGCTCGAGGATCAATACAAAGGAGCAGGAACCTCAGGGAGGGATGTACGAGAGTGGCGAGTGATGCTTAAAGGGGGGAGAGGAGAGTCTGCAGCTCATCAGAGATGATTTAGCATCGGGGGTGCAACGCAACGAGTCAGGAAAACGTCAGGGTCTGTTTTGCTTCAGGTTTTAATGCTGAATGTGTCCCCGTAAAGGGAGAGGTGGGGGCTGCGGTGAGGCCCCCGAATGTCTCCAAAGGGAGAGATGGGCCTGCGGTTCTTGCTTAGATTTTACCTCCTGCAAATTCCCATCGCAGCTGATGCTGCAAGGAGCGAGTTGAAAAAGAGGAAGGTGCTGGGATGGTCCCCATGCCTGTGAAACAGGGGATGTGGCCAGCGCCTTTCTCTCTTCCCTTTAGGGAGCGGGAAGGGAGGAGAAAGGCAGCACTCCGAAAAACCTCTGTGATTTTTGCAGGAGGGTGATTTAACTCAACTGGGCTGGTTTCAGAAGTTTCCACCTCTTTTCTCATTGTCACGACAGCAGGAGGGAGAGAGCGGAGGCCCGAGCACATGGCAGGGGCAGCGATGGAGGAGCTGAAGGGGATGTGTAGAACTTCAAGCCAGCCCCAAAAGCTCTGGGATTATTTCCCTCCCTTGACTTTCCTCTCCCCAAATGCGCAGCAGACGCCATCCCTGCATGAGCAAAAGGATTCTGCTCTAGGGGAAAGGGTGGAAGAAGCGAGTGGAAAAGGAGAGCTCGCATGTTGTCCCACAAGTGCAGAAATTCAAGCCCGGCCGTATCAGCCAGCGAAGGGCAGGAGGATCCTCCCCCGGATAGTTTTGTCCGGAGCCGGGGCGAGCCGAGCACCAAGGACAAGCAGGGAGAAGTGAAGCAAAACAGGGAAACTCGGGAGCCTGCGATGTTTGCCCAAGGGTAACATGACAGCTGGGGAGCTCTTTGCTCAGTTCCCCTTTCTCTCCTCTCGGCTCTCGCGACACCCCAGGAACAGACGGGAGGGGAGCCCCAAGCCACGGCCAGTGGAGCTGGCTTGGTCCGTCACCACGGTGCATGGTCTGGGTGGTGAACTCGGTGCCTGGCTGGTGGCTTCGCTATCCAAGCGTCTTCAGGCCGGGAGGAAGCGGTGGCAGCCGGCCGTGTGCTGCGGGCCACATCCTGCCAGCCCCGCCGAGGCCAAATCCCGCCGCCCCTGAAAGCCAGGGGACGCGGGGCCGGGGTTACTGCCCGCCGGATGCTGATGGATTGATTGCTTTCTGATTCAGTCCGATAATCAAGAGACGCTAATTGCCCGGTAATTCCCCTCCCGGCCTAATGGGCTGTCTTGCATCCATGGCTCCCCAGCCCCGCTCCACCCGACCGGTTCACCAGGATGCAGCGGAGCGGAGCACCCCATCCCTCTGATGCCCCGTCCAGCTGACTGAGACCCCCCCAGGAGCCACGGTGGTCTCCCCACCTGGTCCTGACCTCCTGCTGACATTCCCCATCCCCAATCCACCACCCCAGTGCTATCGTAGGACTTTTTCCAGCTGCTGTTTTCCGCAGACCCCTTATCAGCATGTTCGTGGACCACGCTTTACACCCGCAAGGGCCATCAGCTGTACCCATGCCTTGTGGCTCCCCTTATTTGACGTATAATCTTCTAATTAATAATCAGCCTTTTCAAAGTGGAGTGCAAACATTAATTAATTCCCCGTGAGGTAGGTAATTAACAGCGATGACTCCCATTTTTCTGCAAGGGAAGCTGCGATACAGAGATCTTGCACGATCCACCTGAGGTGACAGGGAAAGGACCATGCGAAGGCGGCTCCGCTCCCGCACGGTCCCGCAGAAACCCCAGCTCGCCCAGGCTGGGTCTCCTTCCACTGAGGGTTTCCCTTGAGGACAGCCCCTGTGTGCTGGGCTATCCCTGCTCCATCGCCACAGCCATCTCCAGCGTGGAGGGGATGGCATGGTCCCAAAATGGGACCTGGCAGGGCAGGTCCATCCCCGTGGTCACCTCTGCCCTGGGGGATGAGGCGTGGCCCTGGGGTGGCCCTGCAGAGCCCACAAGGCTCCTGTTTCTTCTCTCCACACCATCCCTTCCAAAGCACCCATCTGGGAGCAACCAAGGTGCTGGGTTTTGGGGTGCCTCCGCCAGCTCCTGGAGGAGGTGCTCCTGGGGAAGGAGATGCCGTCTGATGGAAAAGGTCTGCTCCGTGTTCCCATCCATGCCTGGTGTCCCGTCTCCTCCCATCCCCCCCAGGTAATTGCAAATCTCCACCTCAGCAGGCTTTTGCAGGTTCCTCTTGCTGCTCTCTTCCTTTGTTTGTCCCACAGCAGGGAGCAATGCTGGGGACGGGGAGGGGGTGGTGGTGGAATAACGCCTGGGTCCCCCCTTCAGCCAGACTCCCATGCTGGGGAGAGCAACTGGCGGTTCAGGGAGGGAGCCCCATCCTCATCCTCACTGCGATCTCTGCAGCTCCCTGGTGACAAAGAGCTTGCTGGTGTGGGCTGCCAGACCCTGGTGGCAGGGCTGGCTCCCCCCACCACGATGCCAGGTGAGGGGTGTCCCATGGAGAACAGGCATTTTTAGCATTTTTTTTTTTTTCTCCAGGGAATTTTATTTTATTTTTTTCCCCTGTCCTTGCTGTTTTCAAACCTCTGGGATTAGATATTCAAGGTCCCCATGCCGAAGTCTGCGCGCTTCCAACCGGCAACAGATTGCGAGTGGCTGCTGCTACTTTACTTACAGGGCTGCTTAATTAACTCGATTAATCAGCCCGTGTTCGCACCACGCTCTGGAGACGTAAAAGCCCTCTTGTCGCTGCTGCCTGCTGCTCCGCGGACGCTGCCCCCTCGCCTTTATTTCCAACTAATATTTGATCCTAACAGCCAAAGAGGGAATTGCAGAAAGGCAGCCCGGGCAGGAGCAGCCACGTCTCCCTCTCCGGCAAGCTTTGCTTCGAAGAGGACAGAAACAAATATTGCCCAAATCTGACTTAAATTGCGGTGACCCCCACCAGCCCAGGGCAGGCTGGGGAGCAAGGACCAGGGCTCCCCACTTGACTCAGTGCCTGAGTCAGAGCCGGTGGAGCATTTCCTTCGCCCAGGTATCGCCACCGCCGTGGGGACACGGCCTTTAACGGTGCCCGGAGGTGGCCGCGACGTTCCCCGGCCGGGTTCAAGGGCCGAAGGCCTGGCAGCGGGCTGGCAGCAGCCCTGTCCCCGCTGACATCAGCAGTGAACTTGGCCCCGCATCCCGCTCTGAGCTGGGACCCACTGGGAGTTACTGGTTGCCCCCCACCCTGCGGGTTGCAGGCAACAGGCCCACCCCCACGGCCAGGGCGATGGGCAGCGCTGCAGGCAGGAGCGGGCAGGAGCCAACACCCCCCTACACCCTGCGGAGGGGGTGGGTGGAGGGGTGGGGAGCGGGGTCTTGCCCCATGTTGCCCCCACAGGCACCCTCTTCCCCTCCTGCGGGGGGTGCAGCTGCCCGCACAGCCCGGGGGCGAACGGGCCGCCCCCCCCCCGTAGCCGCGGGGCTTTGTGTTGCAGCGGTTCCCCTTGGGGGGGGGGGGGGGCGGACCACCGCGACCCTCGGGGGGGGGGGGGGGAGGGGGAAGAGCGACCACAGGGGCAACAGGCCCCTTCCCCAGCAAAGCACAGTCAAACTGGGTGGGGTGTGTTTGCACCCACAACCCCCCCATTTGCTGCGCGCCCCCCCCCCCCCCCCAATATTTTTTTTCCCTATGCAGGGTAGGGGGGGCGCTGCCCCGCGCGCCGGGCGGGGCGGGGCGGTCGGGCGCGCGCGCGCGGCGGGAAAGGCGGGGCGGCACGAGGCGGGGAGGCGCGGCGCAGTCCAATCGGAGCGTCGCTTTCCGAAAGTTTCCTTTTATGGCGAGGCGGCGGCGGCGGCGGCCCAATAAAAGGCGGGACGGGCGGCGGGCGGGAGCCGCTGCGAGCTCTGCCTGCTTCCCGCGCCCCGCCACCGCCTCGCGCCACCCGCCCCGGCTCCGACCGCGCAACTCCCCGAAGGTGAGCGGCACCGGGAGGGGGGTGGTGTATTTTGGGGGGGGGGGAGGGGGGGGCGGGGGAGAGAGGGGTGCATCTCCTCTCTGCGCTGAATCGTCGCTGTCATTCGTTTAATTAAGCATGTTGGAAGATGGCGTGCCCGTTCGCGGGGCGCTCTTTGTTTGCTGGGGGGGGGGGGGAGTCCGGCCCGCCGTGCGCCGCAGTATTTTCGTGGAGATCGCGCTTTAATAATGACTCGAGGGTGCTGTTTGCGTGAGGAGGAGGGGGGTGTCGCCCCCCACCCCACCCTGCTGCCCGTGAGGCTAATCCGCCTCGTAAGAGGATTGCTGGCGGCCGTGCGTGGGGCCGGGGGGAGCGGGCGGCTCGGCTATTGTGTCCCGGGGAGGGGAGGGGGGAACGGGGTGCGGGGCTTTGTCTGCACGGCGCTGGCGCCCCCCCCCCCCCCAGCCGCCGGTGGGGGGGTTTAGGGGGCCCGCGGCTGGGCCTGGGGGCGTTGCCCCCCGTTGGGGAGGGGCGCGGTCCACCGTCCCCCACCTCCCGGTCACATGTGAGCAGCTCCGGTGGCTTTTTCTTGTACGGGAAAGGAGGGGGGAGTGGGGGGCGGCACCCCCTCCTGAGGGCGAGGTTGTTGCATCGGAACAAAAGCTGCATGCAAAAGGGGTGGGGGGGAGAAGCCCCCACCCCCTTGTGTGTCCAGGCAGCGGAGGTGCCCTTGTGCAGACAGGCTGCGGGCAGCGACTACACTTCCCAGGCTGCCCGGTGTGGGGCTGGCACATGGACCGGCAGCTGCCGCCCCCCCCCCCCCCCCAGCACGGTGCCAGCGGATTAAACTGGTGCTGTCGGAGGTGCCGGAGCTGAGCTCGCCCTCCTCGGGGCGGGTGGCAATTGCATAAGACCCTGGCTTTAATCCCCCCTCCCCCCCCCGTGCTGGTGGCATTTGGTGGGGTAGAGCCCCGGTCACGCTTGGCTGGCGAGCTGGGCAAGGTGGCTACCGCTGACCCTGCCGCAATGGCTCTCTGAGGCTGGGGGAAGGACTTTTGGGGCAGCTCCAGCTCCCTGAGCTGCTCTGCAGCGGGGTGAGCACCGTGCGTGACCCGCAGGGGCTGCGCGGAGCTGGGCGGGGTGTCGAGCCCCTTCTTGGCTGGCACACGGCGGGGCGTCGAGCGCCCCCCCCCCCTCCCATTACCAACCCCTTGGCTAGCACACGGCGGAGCGTCGAGCGCCCCCACCCCCCCATTACCAACCCCTTGGCTGGCACACGGCAGGGCATCGAGTGCCCCCTCCCCATTACCAGCCCCTTGGCTGGCACACGGCGGGGCGTCGAGCGCCCCCACCCCCCCATTACCAGCCCCTTGGCTGGCACACGGTGGGGCATCGAGGCCCCCCCCCCCCCCCCGGCTGGCACACGGCGGGGTGCTGGGGCGTGGCAGCCGCGCCCACCCGCCCGGGCAGGGCGTGGCCACCAGCATCCCCCCGAAAGCTGGCGGCGGGCGAGGCCGGCGAGGCGCGGCGTGCTCCATCCATTGCCTTTTATGGTAATAATGCGAGAGGGCGCAGGGACTTCCTTTGTCCCAAATCCGTGCCGAGCCGAAATCTGGAAGGCGTCGCACCCTCTAGCGGGCGCCGAGCGAAGCGGTGCCGCGCCGGCAGGAAGGAAATGGGTGGGGAAGGCCTTGGCGGCGTCGCCTTCCCTTCCCAGCCTGCTGCTGCGGGGACGGGGCTCGGTGGCCGGTGATGCTCACGTCCCCGTCTCTCTTCTCTTCCCCCGCAGCCCACCATGGATGATGATATTGCCGCGCTCGTTGTTGACAATGGTTCCGGTATGTGCAAGGCCGGTTTCGCCGGGGATGATGCCCCCCGTGCTGTCTTCCCATCCATCGTGGGTCGCCCCAGACATCAGGTAGGTGGCTGGGGGGGGGGGGGGGCATGTTCTTGGTTAAAAGAGGAGGTTTTGGTGGAGGCGGTTTCCCCTAGAGGCGTTGAGCTTCGAGAAGCTGTTTTATTTGGCTTTGTAACACAAAAGGCTTCTGCGCTGCAACGCAGCTGGTGGGGAGCACAGCCTCCTGCAGAGCTTTTGTGCAGCGTGTGTTGGAGCCGTTGGCTGAATGCCTTGATAAGAGCGGGGACAGCAGAGGGACAGTAACTGGTGACCTGGCTTTGGGAAGAGCAGGTTATCCACGCGGTGGGGTTCACCCTTCAGCTGTACTTACTGCTTGTTCTTTGTTGTTCAGGGTGTGATGGTTGGTATGGGCCAGAAAGACAGCTATGTTGGTGATGAAGCCCAGAGCAAAAGAGGTATCCTGACCCTGAAGTACCCCATTGAACACGGTATTGTCACCAACTGGGATGACATGGAGAAGATCTGGCACCACACTTTCTACAATGAGCTGAGAGTAGCCCCTGAGGAGCACCCTGTGCTGCTCACAGAGGCTCCCCTGAACCCCAAAGCCAACAGAGAGAAGATGACACAGGTGTGTAAAACTCGGGAGCTTGGAGCTACAGCAGATGTTGCTGCAGGTCACCTCTCCTCTTCCATGTTGTCCTCTCTCCTTCACCACTATTCTCCCTTTTTGCCATCTTTACAGGGTTTTCCTTTCCTGACCTGAGTCTCCTCTTTGCTGGACCTTGACAGGTTTTGTTTGCTCTTCTAAGCTGGCTTTCTCTGAGACTGAACTAGCAACTTGTCTAACTGCTGTTTCTGCCTAGAGACACTAATCCATTTACCAGCCTTGAGTGACTGTACTGTAGTTTACTTGGCATTTGTTTTGTTCCTTGCTGTGACATGTGGATGGATCGGTGGTGGTGGTGTCCCTGCTCAGGCTCTGACCTGGCAGGTGTGGGTGGAGACCAGGCAAGATAAGCATGGACTTTGAGGGGGGAGTGAAGTCTCTTATCTAGAGACAAAAGTAAAACCACTTGCATGGAGTTGGCATAGACCTGTAGTGAGAAGCCTGGTTTTTGCTGTTGACTCAACCCCTTCTTTCCTCTCCCTAGATCATGTTCGAGACCTTCAACACCCCAGCCATGTATGTAGCCATCCAGGCTGTGTTGTCCCTGTATGCCTCTGGTCGTACCACTGGTATTGTGATGGACTCTGGTGATGGTGTTACCCACACTGTGCCCATCTACGAAGGTTATGCCCTCCCCCATGCCATCCTCCGTCTGGATCTGGCTGGCCGTGACCTGACGGACTACCTCATGAAGATCCTGACAGAGAGAGGCTACAGCTTCACCACCACAGCTGAGAGGGAAATTGTGCGTGACATCAAGGAGAAGCTGTGCTATGTCGCCCTGGATTTTGAGCAGGAGATGGCCACAGCTGCCTCTAGCTCCTCCCTGGAGAAGAGCTATGAACTCCCTGATGGCCAGGTCATCACCATTGGCAATGAGAGGTTCAGGTGCCCTGAGGCCCTCTTCCAACCATCTTTCTTGGGTAAGTCCAACTCTTGTAGGATACCCTGTGTCCTTCAATGTTCCTTTCTGTAAAGGGTGACCTGAAGACCATGGCAGCCAGTTACCATATTGTTGCTGCTCCGTAGCAAGGTCTGTGCTGTCCCACCAAGTAGCCTCACTTTCCATACAGCCTAAAGCTGTGTGAGGGACTTGAGACAGTAGAACAGGAGGTTGAGCCTGTGAGAGCCATGGCTTTGTCGTGCCTTCCCACCGAGGGGGCTGCTGGTCTCTTGGTTGCCCATAGTAGCTCCTCAGGCTTCCTTGGCTGTGTCTGAGCCCTTGCTGACTTGAGACTGCTTCTTCCTCGCAGGTATGGAGTCCTGTGGTATCCATGAAACTACCTTCAACTCCATCATGAAGTGCGATGTGGATATCCGTAAGGATCTGTATGCCAACACAGTGCTGTCTGGTGGTACCACAATGTACCCTGGCATTGCTGACAGGATGCAGAAGGAGATCACAGCCCTGGCACCCAGCACAATGAAAATCAAGGTAGGATGGAGTCAGGGGAACTTCTTGGCACCTGTGTTAATGCTGAAATGCAGAGTGGGTGGAGGGGGAGGTAAGCTTAAACTCCTCCTAGAGAAGATAGAAACCATACTTGTGTGTCTGGTCCAGCCTTAATGGCCTTGCTCCGGACAAGACGGCATCCACCCAACCATATGAATAATGGGATTAGTGTAAGCATGGGCTGGAAAGTTGGGGGAGGAGGGAGGTGGGTGTGTGAAGTTGTGTCTTAAGCCTGTTTGGACTCTGTGGTGTCTTGGCCAAGGCTAGATAAGGCAGTTGGGCAGCTCTGTCTTGCAGGGCCGTGCGTGGGCAGCGAGCGTAGTGTGGCACTGTGCATCTGACCCATTCCTCCTCTTCCCTGCAGATCATTGCCCCACCTGAGCGCAAGTACTCTGTCTGGATCGGAGGCTCCATCCTGGCCTCCCTGTCCACCTTCCAGCAGATGTGGATCAGCAAGCAGGAGTACGATGAATCCGGACCCTCCATTGTCCACCGCAAATGCTTCTAAACCGGACTGTTACCAACACCCACACCCTTGTGATGAAACGAAACCCATAAATGCGCATAAAACAAGACGAGATTGGCATGGCTTTATTTGTTTTTTTTTTGGCGCTTGACTCAGGATTAAAAAACTGGAACGGTGAAGGTGTCAGCAACAGTCTTAAAATGAAACATGTTGGAGCGAACGCCCCCAAAGTTCTACAATGCATCTGAGGACTTTGATTGTACATTTGTTTCTTTTTTTAATAGTCATTCCAAATATTGTTATAATGCATTGTTACAGGAAGTTACTCGCCTCTGTGAAGGCAGCAGCCCAGCTCGGAGGGAGCCAATGCCAGTTACTGGTGTTAGGTTATAATTGCTTGTCTGTAAATTATGTAACCCAACAAGTGTCTTTTTGTATCTTTCCGCCTTAAAAACAAAACACACTTGATCCTTTTTTTCTCTTCGATTTGTCAAGCAAGCAGGCTGTGTTCCCCAGTGATAGATGTGAATGAAGGCTTTAACAGTCCCCCGCAGGGTCTCGGAGAAGTGGTGCCAGTATGTGGGGGAGGGAGGGGCTACCTGTACACTGACTTAAGACCAGTTCAAATAAAAGTGCACACCATAGAGGCTTGACTGGTGTTGATTGTTCGTTTTCTATCTTCACTTGACAGTTACTACGTGCTCTGATCTAGCCTTGCCAGGCTGTGCAGGTCGGCGCTCTGAGCGGGGGTGGATGCTGGTGCGATGGGCTGGCTGCTGTGTGAGCCAGATGGTTCCTGGTGATACAGGGGGGGAAGAGCTGAGCCTGCCGAACCTGCAGGTCTCCATGGCTGCCCTGGGCTGGAGCTCTCTGGATCCTGCCACTGTGTGCAACAGGGAGCTGCTGGAGGAGCTGGGCTTAGTGGGGATCTGACTGCACCTTCCAAAACGCTGCCTTGCGGCTCCTTAGCAGTGCAGTACAACCAGCTTTGGCCTGATGAAAGCAAGTGGTGGGGTGGTGGTGCCATAAGTGTCCCAAAGCAGCTGGTTTCTCCCTTAGGTGAGGCTCCTTTGGCCAGTCTGCAGCCCTCCGTGGGGCAGTGTCCCCTCTTCTGCACCAAGTGCCTGAGCTTGTCTGTGCTGTTCGTGGTTTTCCCCGGGAGGGAGGCCTGGGTTCAGGCTGGGAGACAGGTGCTCTCTGGCAGACTGCTTGCTGGGTGGAGCAGCTTTCAGGTGAAAGCAAGAGAAAGTCTTTTTGTGAAGTGGAAAAAATTGACTTCAGGGAGCAGGGCCACTGGGCTGGGCAGGGGTGGGGCTGGGAAAAGGGTGTGGGGAGGGAGGATGCTTTTGCATAAGTGACACCTACAGCTCTGGGACTTGCTGTGGGCAGTGCAGATACCGGTCTCTAACCCAGCCTCTGCCAGGAAGGAGGTTTGCATGGCTTCTTGGCTCTGTCCCCATCCTCTGCGCTTCTGAACTATTCTGTGAAGCTTCAGCCTTGTTTGATGGGTCAAATTCTGCAAGTTTCATGAAAAGGAGCAGCTACAGAAGGGATCCTCACAAAACTGCGCTGGGAGCTGAGACCCTGTTTGGGCACAGGAAAGCCTGCGAGCCCTGGGAGCTGGAGCCACTGCTGTGGGAGACGGGACCAAGGCTGCCAGGTCAGGGAGAGCAAAGCCGGGTGACACTGTGCTAACTCAGGCAGACCAGACCTTGGAGCTCCGCTCACAGGCGTGCTGGCTTCCCAAGGCTCCTCCAACCTGCTCGTCTTTGAAGAGCTAATGGCTTTGATTGTGTCACGCTCACAGCAGATGAAAGGCAGGGAACAGGCTTCATTGGCTCTTTAATCCTCTGCCTGGCTTGATCCTGCTTCGGCATCATGCTGTATTCAGGGTGGACCTGCCGGTTTCTGCCCTTCATCTCCCCAGCCTCCCTCCCGGGTGCAGCAGGAGCCTGGCAGGGCTGTAGGTTGCAGACACTAGGCTGGGCAGATGAGTTACTGGAAGCACCAGTTTGCAACAGGGGAGGTGAAACAGGTTAGAGCAAGGCCCAAACTGGGCTTATATCCTGAGGTCTTGGAGAAATGGGGTGAGGAGGAGGCAATGGCAGCTCCTGGGGGAGGGAGCTGGTAGGAGCGGGGCAGCAAAAAGGCCAGGAGGCAAGAAGAGATGATGGCAATAGGGAGATGGGGCGCCTTTCTTCAGTCTTTCCTGAAATGGTCGCTGATCGCTGTGGAAAAAACGTGTTGAGACACAAAGAACAGAAGAGGTGATGGTGGTGGTGAGGGAGAAATCCCAGAGCAGCAAAATGCCAGGGGCTGAGAGCAGCTCAAGCAGGCAGAGGTGTGGGCACAGGGAGAGGGTGAGCGATGGGCTGGTGCAGAGCCGCTGGGCACAGGGGAGCCAGGCTGATTTTCATGCTCCAAAGCACAGCAGGCGAGGCTTTTCGTTAGTTAACACTTCGCAGGCTGTTTTTTCTCCTTTCTTCCTATTTCACTTGCTGTTGCAGGCAGCCAGCCCCTCAGTAAAATGAGGCTGAGCCTTTCACAACCCTTCCCGATGCCTCTCCGGTGCGAGGCCGCGGCGTGCAGAGCTACTCGGCAGGCTGCTCCAGCAAGGCTCAGTTTATCCCTCCTTTGGGCCATTACATGCTGGAGAAAAGAATGTGGTGCCGGGCAGGGAAGCCTGCGAGCATTACTCACTGCTCCGGACTCTGGCAAGCAGGGGGGAGCCCCGGGTGGTTTCCTCTCAGGAACACCAGGCGCTGGAAGAGGGGGGGATTTTTTTAACCACAGTTTCTCTGTTGTCGTGTTTCGGAGGGCTCAGTTTGCCCCTCGTTGTTTCACAGAGGTGCGGGAAATACCGAGGGGCCTGTCACAGGAAGGGTGGTAGAGAAGTTGGTTTAGCCATGTCCTGGCTCTTGAAACCACCAGCCATGGGCAAGACTCAATGGAGAAGACGTGTAGGGAATCATCAGTCCCTTGGCTGCCTCCTCCTCCTCTCCAGCACACAAATAGCCAGCGGTTGTGGGGTGACCAGGAGGTTTAAAACAGCCGCCCATGGGCCAGGCTGAGCGCGTCCCCCTGTCTGGCTCAGCAGTGGTGACGTACCAGGATTTCTCAGGCTGCAGAGACGGCGGGACTCAGCTGTAGATCCTTGCAAGCCACCCATCCCTTTCTTGCCTCCCTTTAGCTGCCCGGGGGGGAGCTGGCTTAGTTCAAGGTTGCTGAGCAAACACGTTTTACGCCCTTTCTTCCCCCAGAGCTTCCAACTTTCGCTCCTGTTGGAGACAGTCACTGGCGCTTCACCTGCAATTAGCTGGTGACCTGGAAAGTCACCTCGCTGAGCCGCTTATGGAATCAAGCCACCGCCAGGAATTAGTGATGTCCTTGGCAAAGGAGACGGTTGCAGCTCTTGGGATTTAGCCCTGAAGGGCCTCAGTGTCTCTTAGCTGTGTCAGGGAGTGTTGACCAGAAATGGTCCCTGGCTGGGGGGTGGGGGGGGTGTGTGTGTGTGTCCGTCCCCATTTTCTCATCAGCGAGCGTGTGCTGCTCAGGAGAGGTGCCAGCTGCCTGCGTGCAAAAGTCCCAGGAAATCCCAGTGCATTCAAACAAAACTGGCCTCCTCGCAGAAGTCCCCTCCGAGGGTGCAAAGCGTCAGCTTCAAAAAATGGGCTTTCCGAGGTATCAGTTCAGGAATGGGACTGTGGGTACCGGCTGTGCTTGGGGCAGGAGGAGTCCTGGTCTTTGAAGCTGGTCTTTGCAGAGGGATCGCTGACCTGGAGCTGGCCCTGACTTGTATTATACCCATCTGTAATCTACTTTAGCAGGCCTTAGGGTATTAAACTGTATCAAGTATTGAAAATCGCTTACAGCAGTGGAGCTCGCTGTTCACCCAAGCACACCAAGTGCTCTGGCCACTGTAGTCCAGCTGGGCTTTAGTCATGCCGACAAAAACGTAAGATATCCAGGCTGTATCAGCCTTAAGAAGAATCAGAGGAGAGAAATGACCCAAGACGTTCCAGAGGGAAAAATTTAAAATCCCCATGTCAGTCTGGCCTTGAACAGTTAAGAGATTTTTGTCTCATACAGAGCAAAATATCTTCACACTAGCATTAATTTGTTTGTTTGCCCGCCTGGACTGGGACACCATGGTATGTGCCTGCCTTCTTTGGGCTAAGAAAACTGTGTATTAGTCATAAGATGAACAAAGTCTGCCCTGAGATGGCCCAGCCCTGAACTGAACCCGTGTTCATAGAAGGCTCCCAAGGGCCCACACTCAGAAGAGCGTTCCTGAAGCGAGGCGCAGCAGGGAGGGTTTCTCCTCTCACCGTCTGGCCACCTCCCAGCGACCATCAAGAGAAATGCCAGAGTTTGCTGTAGCTGTTCGTTTCCTTTCACCTTTACCGCCCATCTGATGTTCTGCTGCTGCCTTGTGTTCAGCCTCCGTGTTTTATCTACACCGCCACATTGCTCATTTATTTGGAGGATTGTGAGTCCAAGCGCATCTCCTCTTGCGAGCCTGGTTTCTCCTCGAGAGGTTCTTATACCTATCTCTGTTCCCAGTTCTCATTCGGGGTTGTCAATGGCTGTCTGGTCCATATACACCCCAAGGCTGGAGGGAACATGTGGGTAGTCCTAACACAGACTGCTCCAGCCAATGTGGCTCTCTGGGCAGGGCTTTTGCCCTGCTTATGGGCCTCACTGGTGATTTTGGTTACCATTTGCATTGGAAATACAGGTCTCCTCCACTCTGGTCTCTGCTTTCCCTGATGACTGCAAGTAGGGTAGGTTGGTATTTTTCCCAGATGTCAAACAAGTTGGTCTTGACTGAAGGGCCTCTGGATTTAATGTCATTAGCTTCTATTTAAGCGAAATACATGACAAACAAAGCAGGTACAGATTCT
The DNA here is from genome assembly GCF_034619465.1 of Leptosomus discolor. Lineage (NCBI taxonomy): Eukaryota > Metazoa > Chordata > Aves > Leptosomiformes > Leptosomidae > Leptosomus > Leptosomus discolor. The sequence continues at coordinate 4,459,404 of NC_141404.1, forward strand.
CCTACTGAAGCTCTCCTTCATCTAAGGGCCAAGAGGCGTTTTCTCCTTCAACTCCAGAGCCTTCTCCCAGGCCTAGAAGCAAAATAGGTAATCAAGACTTGAGGCATTTGCTGTTTCTAAGCGAAACCCCCAATCTAATTCATGGCCTTAAATGGTGACAATCAAGCAGGAAGAAAGCAGCAACCTATTCATCTTCCTTTGTGGGTCATCTTTAAGACACATTTTCTATGAACGAAATTCCCGAAGCATACACGTAACTGGAAATTCCAGTGCTCTGGTCCTGTCTGTACTTGAGGTTTGGGATGAAGAGCTAACAGCAACTGTGCTGAGCCAGCTGCTCCCCTTGGATGTCGCTGTGTGCAATGGCTGCACTCGCAGCAGCCCCGGATGACTTTTGCACAGCCCTCTGTGCATCAGCAGAGCGAAGGATCGTATCTCAGCCAAAGTTAGAATATTTAGCCTCGTTACAGCCCAGATTGATGATGATTGCATACATGACCGGCGAACCTGAAGCCGACAGGTTTATATTTAGGGTTCCCCTGGGAGGAAGGGGGTGGTACCTGCAGCCCCCTTCTTAGCACCAACCCGTTGAGTGCTCATGGGTGTCCTGTCTTCCACACCCCGGCTGCTTCCAGCCCACAGCATGAACTGGGAGAGGATCATTCTACCAAATGCTCCACCGCCTTCCCGGAAAACCAGGGTGCTCCCCGGGGGCCACACAAGAGTGCGGCAGGGGCATCCCACCAAACCGGTGGGGCTCCCTCGCCCCCCCCCCCCCCGCTCGCCCGCTGAATCACTGCTGTGCCCCGCGGCTCCTCGAAGGGCGGATTTACATTTTCGGAGCCGACTCAGGGCTTCGAGGGGTGCGGGCCCGGCGTGAGTCAGCCGCTGGGGTGGTAGAAGGCCCGTGGCTGGGAGCTGCCGAGGGCGGAGGAGGCCCGACACTCTGGTGGCAGAGGCGAGGGAGCCAGGCTGCTGCCCGCTGAACAATTCGGATTTTGCCTCCGCCCTTAGAGACAGCCGAACCGTGAGGGGACGGCACCACCGAGGCGGGCGTCCCAACATGGACCCGCCACTCCCATCATGGCGGCGCCACTCTCAAGATGGCGCCCAACACCGGCTGGTACCTCCCCTGCTTCCCGCCACACGCCGGGCCACGCTCAAGATGGCGGCGCGGGGCGGCCGAGGAGATGGCGGGGGTGTGGCGAGCCGCGGAAGCCGGGTCATGGCAGCGCCGGAAGAACCGTGCGGCGGCCGGGCCGGCGGGGAGCCAGGTCGGGACGCGGCCGGTTTGAGCGGTGCCCGGGGGAGGCGGCGGCGGCGGCGGGACCGCGCGGCCGCCGCCATGTTCCGCTGTGGAGAGGTGAGCCGGGGCGCGGGGGGGGCTCTTTTCGCCCTCTGCTTCCCTCTCCGCCCTGGCCCCTCGGAGGGCCGTTAACCGGGGCTGTAGCGGGGTTCGTCGTCCGCCGCCGTCTCCCTGGGCTGGGGCTGAGGGGAGCCGGGCCCCCCTCAGGGATGGCGGCGAGGCGAGAGGGGCTGGAGGCGGTCCTGGGAGGCGGTGAAGGGGCTCAAATGGCGGCGGTGGGGCCGGGAGGTGCCGGCAGCCCCTCTTCTAGCGGGGCTCGGCCCGGACTGCCCGGCGGCGTGGGGAGGCGCCGGGGAGCCGGTTCCTGAGGCGGGCCTGCCGCCGTCTAACGGGGCTGAGCACGGCCGGCGAAATGGCCCTCCTCTGGGGTGCCACTGTGGGGGTTTTACGGGGCCTGTGAGGTGGGACCAGCTTCCCCCCTTCCCTTTAGGTGGTGCCATGGCATTGATGCCAATTTGAGCTTTGTTAAAGATGGTGCTAAAGTCCCAGCAGCCTCCCAAACGGCCATCGTCATGGTGGGGTGGGCTGGGGGCCACGTCGCACCACGCAAGGCTGCGTGCAGGCTGTCACCCTTCGTGTCAGGGTTGTCCTGGTGGGTTTGGGGTGCGGTTGCTGGGGTGCCTCTGGCCCAGGCCGGTGTCGAAGGAAAGGAGCGTGGGGTGGAGGAGCACAGGGGTTCTCGTGTCCCCTTTGGAGCCCAGCTCTCAGTCGCGTGGTTTCATGTGGTTAAGGTGGCGGCACGTTGCAGAAGAGCTGTGGGTGATCGGATGCCGGAGTGCAGTTTTGTTTGTGTGTATCCATCTATCTATAGATGGTTATATAACTCTTAAGGTTTTTGAAACGGATGGCACTTAGAGGAAAGATGTAGAAAGGGAGTGCTGCATTGTATTTAGGAAGAATCAGGGACAGGTCACTTTTCCAGTTGCAAAGTACGCGCAAAAGTGGAATGAATGTAAATGTTCATTCTCCTCATTCTAAAGTAGCCAACAGCGACAGAGCGAGTGAAGGTACTGTGGCTTTGTGTGAAGTTTTGCACTACCTCCATGTTGTCATCTAAGGGAAAGCTTTTGGTTTCCTCATGCAGATGGAAGTACTTAAAAATTCAAGCATTTCCGTTTTGTCTCCCTTGATAAATCCTTGTGAGGCTCGGAGTGTCTGTTTTCTCATAAGCTTTGCTGAAGTTTCTGAGCTAGTAGCTTTTCTTTTTTTTCTTTTTTCTTTTTTTCTTCCCCCCCCACCCTGCCCCAGGAGATCGTAAGTGGGGAGAGCGAGGAGGAAAGTAGTGGTGTCAACTTGATGGAGTTCTCAGATGAGATCCTTCTGCACATCCTCAGCTACGTCCCTTGCACGGACCTTGTCCTGAACGTCAGGAGAACCTGCAGGAAACTCGCAACGCTTTGCCTTGACAAGAGTCTAACCCATACAGTTTTACTTCAGAAAGACTATAAGGTGGGGAGAGTACCTTGCTTCTTCTGTTAGCTGTGAAGACAAATCTGACTTCTGAAAAAATGCCAAGAAGTAGAACTTTCCAGTGTGTCTGCATAAATGAAATGCGCTCGAACTCTGAAACCAAATAAACAATAAACTGTTTTATAAAAGCATTTGTTTTCCAGAATGCTTTGTTAGAACAGCTCTGTGCTCCCTTAGTTTTCACTGACAGTATTTTACATAACTATCTTCTCTGTGTTTCTGGAAGCTGAAATGAAAGTAAACGTGACTTTCCATTTGCAGCTGCGGTTGTGTAAAGTTACCATTTTCTCTAAATACATTTTCCATGTTGTTGTGCAAAAACATCTTGTGCGTATTGCTGTCAGGCATGCAGTCAGAAATTGCATATGTGTTATAACAAAAATAAAGCTTGGGAATGAGGGGTGATACATTTTCTGAGGACTGTATCACCGAGTGCAGGCAAGGGGAAGCCTCTCTTACTCGTTTCCAAAAGAGGAAACTGGATGAAGGAGAATGGAAACATTCTTCTTTCAGTTTGAGTTCCTGCAGATAGCTAGTTCTGCTGAAATGGCTTTGCTGTTAGAAAATGGAGATGGTCCTCCGTTCCGCTGTCAGTCGCTGGACGGATTTGGCCTCGCAGTCAGTAGTGCAGAACTCCACAGACTAAGAAGCTAAAGGAAGTGTAATCATAAAGAGTCCGAAGCATGGCAGACTAAGCCAGCTGCCATCAGTATAATGATTCCTAGACTGTGCTAGTGTCCCAGAACCTTTGGATGAGCCATGTAATCGAAGTGCTAACCACTGTTATCCCCATCTTCGGATGGGAAACTGAGTCAGTGCACACCATTGCCGTTTTTCTCATTGAATGTGGTTTTGTTTGAGTACAGGTAAACAAAGACAAAGTGAAGCAACTCATGAGGGATATCGGAAAAGAGATTTACCAGCTGAACATGGCTGGGTGCTATTGGCTGCCCAGCTCCACTATTGATCACGTAACACGATGCAAGAACCTGGTAAAACTGAACTTGTCTGGGTGCCACGTCACCTCTCTCCGCCTCTCAAAGATGCTCTCCACGCTCCAGCACCTGCGCTCCCTGGCGATAGATGTAAACCCGGGTTTCGATGCCAGTCAGCTGAGCAGTGAGTGTAAAGCCACTCTTAGCCGTGTCTCGGAATTGAAGCAAACCCTTTACACCCCGTCATACGGTGTCGTCCCGTGCTGCACTAGCCTTGAGAAACTCCTGCTTTATTTCGAGATCCTCGATCGCTCGCGAGAAGGTTTTATGCTCTCTGGGCAGCTAATGGTGGGCGAGAGCAACGTGCCCCATTACCAGAACCTCCGTGTCTTCTATGCCAGGCTGGCTCCTGGCTACGTTAATCAGGAGGTGGTGAGGCTGTACTTGGCGGTGCTGAGTGATCGGACACCGGAGAACCTTCATGCTTTCCTTATTTCTGCCCCCGGTAGCTTTGCGGAGACGGGAGCCACTAAAAACCTCCTGGACTCTATGGCTCGAAATGTACGTCTGGATGCTTTACAATTGCCCAAAGCCTGGATTAATGGCTCTGGGCTCCTGCAACACTTGAAGTTCAACAACCCTTTCTACTTCAGCTTTAGCCGATGCACCTTATCTGGTGGTCACCTGATCCAGAGGGTTATTAATGGTGGGAAGGATCTTAAAAGCTTGACCAGTTTGAATCTCAGTGGCTGCGTTCACTGTCTGGCTCCGGAGTCCTTGTTTCGAAAAGCAGAAGATGACATTGACAGTAGCATCCTGGAAAGCCTGGTAGTGTCTTGCTGCAATCTGAGACACCTCAACCTCTCTGCAGCTCACCATCACAGCTCAGAAAGCATAGGGAATCACTTGTGCCAGCTTCTGTCCAGGCTAAAGCACCTGCTCTCGTTAGCGCTGCCCGTTTGCTCCATCACAGATGTTGCTGCAAACGTGGAAAAGCCTCCTGCGGCATCTAACTTGGTGCCCCAAACGTTTGGAAGGAAAGTTCGGATCGGGATACAGACATATCCAAGGAACTTAGCGGACCAGGCAAGTCAGAAGATAGAGTCCTCAGTGTTTTGGGCTCTGATGGGAAGCCTCCGATTTTTGGAAACCTTGGAAATAATTGGGTCCAGTTTTTCCTCTGCCATGCCCCGCAACGAGCCAGCAATTCGGAACTCATTGCCTCCTTGTGTCCGGGCACAAAGTGTGGGGGATTCAGAGGTGGCTGCCATTAGCCAGTTGACTTACTTGCAGAGCCTCACCTTAGCACAACTGCCAAATATTCTCACTGGCTCTGGGCTTATTAACATTGGATTGCAGTGCCAGCATTTGCAGACTCTTTCGTTGGCCAACCTGGGCATGATGGGGAAAGTGGCCTATATGTCTGCTCTCATGGACATGCTGAAACACTGCAAGTGTTTGAGAGATCTCAGGTGAGGGGCTGCCGTTGAACGTCTCCATTTTGTTTGTGAATCTCTAGAAATATAGCGCGTGGTTTGTTGGGGCTGGTGTTAAAACTGCGAGTGTTCCTGATCCGGTCAAAATTAGCTGCAATGGCTTGAAAACCGGGTATTTTCTGCCCTGACCTGTGGAGAACGGGAAGGCGTTGCATGCTGTCCTTGAGGGCTCAGGATATGCCCTTTAACCAGTGTTTTAAGAGCAAAAAGTCCCGACGCTGCAACTGGCTTCCTTTTAGATAAGGAAGAGTGGATGCTGCATATTTGGGAGCTAGCAGCCTGTGTGGGCTGGGTTAAATACTACATGTCTTTGCTGACTTCTTGGCTTTGTGTACACGTACATCTCATAAATTTCTAGGAAGGAAGAGACTCCTACAATGTCTAGATAATGTAGAGTTCTCCTTAGGTTTCCCAATGAGATGTTTTCCTGCCTTTGGTTGGTATTAAAATCTTGCCTTTTTTATTTGTTTTGTTTCCTTTTCTTTTCTTCATAGTTTATTGAAAGCATTCCAAATTTAGAGTTTGTCCTGTTGATGTTCCTTTCTTGGTAGGATCCTTTATATCCTAAAGGGTGCATAAAGTTGCTTCATAGTAGCCAAAATGAAAGCAAAGGGCACAAACTGTGACTGTTTCCTTGCATGAGTCCTTGCGTATGAACACAAATGTTATTACTTGAGAAAGAAGCTTTTTTTTTTTTTTCCCTCCTTATTTTTTTCCCTAAATCAGCTTCTTTTTGTGAAACTGCTAGACCTGTCAGTCCCGTTGTTATCCTCTCTTCACAAAATGGGTCTAAAATGCCTAACAGCAAGGTTACTCCTGTGGTCATGAAGACAGTTAGCGTGACTAAGGTTATTGCTCCTCAGCTGAGACTGGTGTTTGTCTGCATGTTCCTGATCCATTGCAACAGAGAAGGGAGCCAGGGTGGCTAAAATACCTCAGGAGGGTTTTCATTTTCCACCACTTCCCACAGGCAAGGACTGTGTTGGTGTCTCCTCCAAGGGATGGCACCTGTTGGAAATGCAGTTGCTTAATGTATCTTTAACCTTCAGGAGACTCAATAGCCATGGAAGAACTCAGATCTGGGGGAGGAGGTTTGGGTGTGCAGTGTTGCTTCACTCGGTCTAGGCCCTGTAGTTTCCAGAGGCTTTGAAATGGAGGCCAAGAGCAATAAAGATGGAAGGCAGCGTAGAGCCTTGAATAAAGGATGAACAAGGGTGTCTCCTTGTAATAGCCAGGCGTTTCCATCCAAGCTGTCATTGATCTTCCCTGAGAAAAGTCTAAGGTTTCATATAGGTTTAAGAGATTTTAATGTTTAGCACTTCCTCCTGATAATGTAGTTTCCTTTTCGTTTGACTAATGCTCTGCCGCTTCTACCCCTTTTTTCCCGTCCCCATTTTCCAGGCTGAGAAGCTAGTTTAAGGAGCTATTCCAAAGCAACATTGTCATCTAGCGAGTGAAAGGCAGTATTGCAAGAAAGGCTGCCGTGTCACAGAGATTGACCCAGAAACCTGCAGTGAGGTTGCAGCAGATTCTGTGCTTTTTGTCCTAAACTTAGTGGACTAATCACGCTGTTGAAAAATTGAAGAGGCTTCCCATTTCCTTAACGTTAATTTCAAGCTATTACCCAAAATGCTTATGGGCTGTTAGGTTCTCTCCAGGCAGTGCTACCTGACCAGCGGTCGCAGGCTGAGGCTCTGAAACAGAATTTATCAATTAACAGGATTAAGTTGCTGAGATACCCCCGTGTACTACAAAAGCCGATGCAGAGATTATCCAGATCGGGTTGGGACCGACAGCTTGTTATCACCTAATGGATTAACCTTCTTGGAGCTCTTGGCCTTGCTGACCCAATGACTGGGATTCCCAAGTGCTCTGAGGCCCTGTAGTAAATCTGCACTAAGCAGATGTATTCTCCTGGTGACACCAGCCCCGAGTAGGTTCTGCTTCCTGCAGACTGGTTTCTGGGGGGGAGTCATCCAGTTACGCTGCTAGTTAAGACATAGACCCCTTGTTGGTCAGGTATGGCTTCACCGTGTCATTTCGCTGTCCTGCTCTGGGCTGTGACACAAGATTGTGGATAGCTGTGGTAGAGGATCACGTCTCCCTTCTCTGGGCCAAGTGTTTAAGAGAAAGGTTGGGTTGATGATGGTTATTCTTCCTGTGGGAGAGCAGCAGCTTTGATCCTTTGCCATCCTGTGACTGAGGAAGGCTGGTTGTGGTCACTCTGTTGGCTCAGAGGCCCAAGGTCTGCATCACCGTGCGTGCATTGTGAATTTTTCGTGCCCGTTTCTGTCTACGCGGTAAACTGAAGATGACCAGTTTGATCAGTGTTTGGTGCGCTGGAGCAGTAAGTCCCTAAATCCCCATCAACTGCTTGGTGGATGTCGGGTAGCAAAAGCCAGGCTGTGCTTGTCCTGTGACCAGAATGGACCTGCTGGTCAGACCCAAGGCCCGTCTTGCCCAGCATGCTTCGTGGAAAACTTGCAAAACCAGGGTTACTCCCCGTGGGCGCTGGAATTCTGCAGTTTAGAGCCTTTCAGCCTATTTGTGTCCTTGTCTGTTAGCACACACCGTTCAGGAGTAACCAGCAAGCAAGAGGTCTGAGCGTGAGTGTCGGGTTTGCTACGCCCTACCGTTGGCACAAGCAAGTAGAAGGTTATGGCATGTGTAAACGAAACGGGTGGTGGGGATCACTGGTTGCTCCATTGACCAGCCCCCCATGAATGTGCCGTCTTCTCTCTTGTCTGAAAGTGGCCCAAGCATGAATTGCCCATTGACTTGGTTTTGTTTATTCTTGCAGGCTGGAACAGCCGTACTTCTGTGCAGGCGCCCAGTTCTTCCAGGCACTGAGTCATTGCTCCTCTCTCCAGCGGCTTTGCATCGTCTCCCGGAGTGGGACTCTGCAGTCTGACGCAGTGATGTCATTCATGGCCAACTGCCTTGAGGTCATCATGTGCCACATGTTTATGGGAGAATCTCTTACCGTTTGCAAAAATCTCCAGCAATCTATTGTCCGGAGGTGAGTGCGGAAAAGGGTTGATGTGGGATTTCTGGAGCTGTTGAAGATTTATCTCCATTGCCTTGCTTGCCAAGGTTTATATGGCTTGGAGCACTTGTTCCAAGAAGCTAATAGGTACTGTGTAACTGCTTGGCACATGATCTAGCCTCTTATTAAAATAAGAGTGAATCAGTGAAGTATTTGAAGGTATTATATGAATTTTTGATTCCATTCCCACCCATGTTCTCTGCAGTTCCGTTGGCTGAGTTGAAGTTCTGGATGTAAAGCTCCATCATAAATCAAATGACACTTTCTGTGTAAACAAAACATCTGCCGACATTTTAAGTACTGAGAGATTTGACCTTGAAGCTCTCCTTCTTTCCCACAAGTGACTAAGATGATTCTCTGTCCTCTAATCACTTGTAAATGTCACTTACTGATAATCCCCTGGCAGCGCAATTCAAAGCCTTTAAAGGGTTGTCGTGAAGGGTTTTTCTTCGGTGGGTGTTGGGGGAAAGAATTGGTACAAACTGCCTTTGCACGTTTGGCAGTTCTTAAATGCATTTTGCTTGGCCCCTTGCAGCGTTCAGAGGCTCACGTGGTGGGAAACGTTTGTGTGTGAGCCGTGAACTGCATTTGAAAAGAGAGCTTTTAATTACGCTTGGCATTTTGAAATCTTCTAATAGTGGCAGTCGTCTTACAAAATATTTCCCGTGCAACAGACTTTCCATTATTTTTTTTTTTTTTTTCCTATAAGGCTTTCTCTCCGCCTGCGGTCTGTTTTCTTTGTCACCTACTGTTGCTTTACCCCGTTAAGCTCTAATAAAAATTTCAAATCACTTGGCATTATTGCTGCATCCTAAAGGGTGCTCCTCCCCCCTCCCCGAGCCTGTCTCCAGCTTCAAACTGACTTATTACACTTGGCTTGTTTCCGCGGATCAAATCCAGAAGAGCCTACGACTATATTAGCTGCCTCCCAAACTGCTCACGAGATTGTTTGTTGCTGCCTCTTAATGGCTCCGTGTCCTTCTGGGATGGTGATTGTTGGAAGCGTCTAAGTAAATTCCTTGTGATGTGACAAGGATTCTTTGAGTTTGTTTTTCACAGGGCTTCATACCTGTGAAAACATTTCTTGGTTGATTTCGGTTATGCTTTGGGGATCCTCAGAAAGAACCAAAGACGCGCAGTTCCCGTTTTTTATTTTGCCCTCCCCTCTGAGATGCCGTTGCAGCACTGGCCAAAATTTTGGTACCTTTTTACTGAGCAGAAATATGCTGTTCTGCAGTCTTTTCTCCCTCTTTTCTCTGTCGTGGACAGATTCTCACTACACTCTGTACCTTTCAATAATTTAAACCCTGGGAGCTTTCCAAAAAGCAGCTGATGCCTCGTGGAAATGTTAAAAACTATTTTTATATTTAGCAACAGTTCTGGCTGTCATACTATTTTTTGTCTTTTGTATTTTATTAATAGAGACCTTTGTATGAAAACAGGATTTTTTTTTAAATTTTTTATTTTTAATTTTTTTTCCTGAAGAGAGCATCTGCTCCCACTGCAAATTCTACACCTGAAGTCATAATCTTCTGTGACATTGTAATTGGTGGCTCTGGAAACGATTTTGATGTCACCTAAGATTATGACTTCAGGAGGAGGATAAGCAGTGGGAGCAGATGCTCTCCTAAGCAACAAAGATCCTGTTCTCATGCAACTGTCTCTAGTAATAAAAAGGAAGGAACAAAATACAGAAAATGATGTGTAAGCAGAGCCTGGAGTCTTCCACGAGCCATCAGTGAGTCTTTAACCACATGACTTTTCCAGTGGTCCCGTTCTCATCCTTGCACAAATGTGCCTTCAGATGGGGTCAGGACTTGACTTTCTCTTGATTGCATTTTGCCTACTACTCCAAGGGCAGAGCCATGCAGTAAAATCCATGTGTGAGCTCGTTCATTGCTTAATCCTGGGGTAAGGCTCCAATTCACACAGCGTGGCTTCCTCTAAGTGTGCTGCTAGTGTCCCTTTAATCCACGTTTTAAATTGGAAGGGCCCATTGGGCAGCAAGTTTGAAGTTATATATCCTTGTGCCAGAATGATATAATGTGGTTTGTCTCTCTTTGTGTTGTTTGCTTTGTTTTGTTTGTTTGGAATGTGTACAGATGCTGCGTGGGGGGAAAACATGGCGAGTGGGTGGGAAGGAGGAGGCGAGGGGAGGGAAGGCAAGGCTGTGAGCCTTTCTTGCTTTGCTCCCTTTCCTGAGCTGAGGGAATTGATCCATATGTCTCGGGTCTCATTAAGGGTTAGAGTTCCAGTTTCAGGGCTATGGAGGTGGCCTTGCTTAGGCTGAGAGAAGCCAAGTGGTTGCTGGTTTTGAACAGGGAGATGGGGCCAAAGTGGCTCCCGTTCTCCTGACGCCTCTAAAAAGAGAAGAACTGTGAGTGGAAAGGTGCTGGCAAGGCCTAGGGCTGGGCCTGCACCACTAGTTTGCTTCAAGTGGTAGAGCTGGGAGGGCTTGAAGATGCAACCTCGTGCAGTGCAGTCCTTTCTCAGGTGTGGGTGCAGAGGAGGGTTTGGATCACAGAAAAGGCTGGGATTGATTTGGGGAGAACAGGCTGGTTTCAGCTGCGGAGTTGTCCTGGAAGGTGACGTATATACAGGGTGTGGTGATGGGAGCTTGAGTATTAAATCTCCTGAATCACACCAATGCCTTGAAGCCTGAACCGGTTCTCAAACTCTTCCCTTTGATTGGAAAATAACGTTAGTATTATGTATTTCTGTTCTACTGGCCCGAAAAGAGAGTCGTTCTCATGTCTGTTGGTCCTGTGGCAGCTTTAAACCAGGCCCTGTGGTGGCCAGTTTTCTTGTGGGCAGTTTTCTGGTTGAAGTTTGCTGTTATTTGGGACAAATTAGTTAATATATTTAAGTCATTAAAAGCCCCTGATTCAGTTCTGCCTCTTTTGCAGTGAAACACAGTAAGCAGAACAGCACTCATCTGGAGCCCTCATCAGCAAACAAGAGGCTTGCAAGGGCAAGGTCTCCTCTGAGCTTTAGAGAAGACTGTTTCCCTCTGGGCAGATAAATCATTGCAGTGTTTTTCTTTATTCTTTTTTCTTCTGTGTGAATGGGAGGGGTAATCTCCTTTATGGTTCAGGGAGATACTCTGTGCGCATAAGAAGGGCCTGGTGGTTAGATTGGGAGATGTGGCTCGAGTGATCCATATCCACTTCCCTGATCTTCCTCAGATTTCACATGTGACAGCGGTCTAGTCTCAGTTTCTCTGTAAAATGACATCTTTTTTTCCTATCACATGGTGCTCAGCTGCTGCCACACTTCAGATAGTAGCGGATCTAATGAACACAATGTTTTCCCTTTTAGGCTTGGACCCTAACTTTGCCAAAGTGCTTCGCTCCAAGCACGTGTTGTTTTTTGTTTAAATAACTCTTCTGTTAAAACCACTGCAGCGGTAATTCCAGAAACACTAAAATACCACAATTTGTGGACCCACAGTTGTAGGTTCAAGCGAGACCCCTGACCTGTTGCTGTGCAAAGAGGCTTCTTTGCAGAAAAGGGACGTTTGCTTCGCCCTTTGGGGTTGAGTGGCTGTGCTGGGATTCTTTCTAAATGCTTGCAAAGAGCCGTGTGTCCAAAGGCATGTCCGACTTGCTCTGAGCAGTTTTCTCCGAGGGTTTCCGCACTGTTCTTTTACGAAATAGTCAGTAGATGGAGCTGTGACCTACGGAAGATGTCCCGCTGCTTACTGGTGTGTTGCATGCTAAATAATCGTATTTATACGCCTCTCTTTCTCTGCCCCAGGAATCTTGCGGGCAAGGAATTTAGATGACTTCAGGACTGCACAGCTACATGGCGTGGTTAGTGGGCACTTCACAAATGAGCAGGAGAAGTTGCTTTCCTGGTGAAGCTTACCAGCAGAAAACAGGCTGGAGGAGGGGATGGGAAACGCTTTGGCAAATACCGCTGTGGCCTCAAGGACAGATTTTATTTTCCAGTGTGTTTCTTTAGAATTTTGTTGGTTTTAGCTTACTTGTTGAGATAGCTCCTATCATTGTAATGATTTCAAGGACTCTACAACACCAGACAATACAAGCCTGTGAAAAGTCCTTGAAAAAACGCCTCGGAAAAGATCAAGAAAGCAATGATTAAAAAAAAAAAAAAAATCCCAAGCAAAACAAAAAAAATCTCTGAGAGCGTGGTGTCATTAGGGATTCTTCATACGTAGGGGGAAAGTGTCAAGGCATAGAGGTGAGTTGTGATTTATAGAAACGCAATCCAAGTTAAGCCGCGGTAGAGAGCGTGGTCAGGAAGCGAAAGATCGTGGTGCAGCTGAAGTGTGGTTTGGGGAGGTGGGCGAGTAGCTGGGCTCAGCTGCTCGCGTCTCCCAAAAGCGCTATTGTGATCTCCTGGGGGTCTGATAGCTGTTGGGAGAAGGTGCAGAGGGCTGGGGCTGGCTGGGGTCCTGGTGCAGCATCCCCCAAGAGCTGTGGGGTCGGAGGGGGGTGTTGGTGTCCTAGCTCAAGCTCTCTGCCCCTGTTCCCCTAGCCACGCTGGCTACCTGTCTCCAGCAAATGGCTTAGCAAAGCGAGTGTCTGACTCGGGTGACTCTGAGGGTTAACCGGTGCTGGAAAGTCCAGAGAATTTTACTGGTTTAGGACAATCTACTTGTTCTGGGGAATCCAAGACCCAGAGAAAGAGAAACGCTAACATAACCTTCCTTCCTCTGCCTGTGTCAGGTACGAGCACCACTTAGTTTGAAGTGACTTTCACAGCAGGACTCCTGCCATTTTCCAGGAATAGCTATTTCAGTCTGAATTAGATCTTACTATTCAAGCTTCTGTAGCATTACCTAAATTTTCCCCTGCTTGTTATTGTCCTTTTTTAACATGAAACTCTTGGCTGGCTCTTACCTTTTCTTAAACTGCTGATTCCAGTGGCCGTGTGTGGCTGAGAGCGCCATGATGCTCACTGAAGGGATGAAGCACCCTCCTGGGATTCAGTTGCAGAAATAAGGCTTCCAGGTGGGAGCATGGAGGTGAAACTGAGCATTTGGAAAGTGCTGAGTGAGCCAGTCCCTCTCTTGGCTTTTAGCACAGGAGACCGAACTACCACAAATGAATTTTTGCTCCCCTCAGAGCTAAGAGTTCCCCCCTCCCTTGTTGCTATTGCCCTGCAGTATTCCTCTTGCCTGGATTCTCATCGTGGGCTTGGGCTCAGAAAAGCCCTTTGGGGTAATCCTTTTTACTGTTAGATTAGGTGGGAGGGGGCGGTTAGGGCACTAAGGGAGTGCAAGATCATCTTTGAATTCATCAGAGTCCTCCAGCGTCCCTCCCGCGCTGCCAGCCTGACTGCTGCAGTTGTATGGACACTGCAAAAAGCTGGTATTGCCACCGAGGGCTTGTTTGAGATTTTCAAGCTGGTTTTGCATCCCTTCACCACCATCTTTTCCTTGTGACCTTGAAATAGTCCCTCTCAGTACGCTGCTGGCTTTCCTGGATCCCAGAGCCAGCACGGGGGCTGCCAAGCCCACTCCGCTAGCCTAAGCATGTTGTGGGCTCAGGCCCTGTGTCTGATTGCAGAAGACTTAATGTATCGCTAGGCTGGTGTAGTGAATCATTAGCATCCTGTTCCAGCTTTCATTGTCTGTTTCATTTCCTGCTCTTGGAAACCCCTGAATCATTCTGTCACAGACTGAATAACAAACTGCATCCTTGTCAGCTTGCGTTACCCAAGAATTCCTTGGCGGGCTTGGCGAAGGCTGACTGTGCTTGAGGTGTGGCCCAGACACCTTAGCTTCTACCAGAGACGGTGTTTATGGGTGGGTTCAAATACTTTACAAGCCAGCACGGCTTGTGGGACCATCCCAAATTTGACATATTAATGTATCTTCTTTCAGGGGTACTAACACATCCCCTTCTTAAATGCATTCTTGTGGTTGACCCAAATGGCTTGTTCTAACTGCTAGCTCGCGTGTTTTGAAGGGAATTCAGTCCTGAAGCCTTCCTTAGCGGGTAGATTGGTTTGTGCATGGAAGAGGTTTCAAGGAGTGTCCTCCCCTCTCTCTTGGCTGAGAAATAATGTTGGAATAGCACTGTCGTGCTTTCTCTTCATGAGGGTGTAAAAGGCTGAACGGAAGCATTAACTGCAGCTTTAAAGCATTTCCATAGTAAAATAAATCTAATTGAGCAGTTATTGCAGTAGCTTTTTAATTTGTGGAAGAGATTAGGAAATAACTTTCAGCTTGCTCTGGCAGAGCACTCCCCTAGGACGTGTCCTGGGCGCTCTGGCATCGCTCTTTGGGTTCTTATTCCCTCCCCCTCTAATTGTCCGGTCACATTTGACTGATGCAGAGTTCAGCTGGCAAAATAATGTAAGAACTTCATCTGTGAGAGTGCTTGATGCAGACCTCGGTTCACAGGAGCAGTGGCGGAGTGTCATTCATGCCTTGCAGAGAGAAACCACAGTAGAGGGATGTAATTTGCCTCTCCTCGGGATCAGTCTGGCGGGTGTTGTTCCTTCCCCAGGACACAATGCAGTGGCAGAGGATGCTGCATTGAAGATGATGGGCGAGTTGACAGTGTTGCGTGCGAATGACTTCCAGAGTCCCATCCGTGTCCCTTCATCTCAGGTTGGAGGTTGTAGTGATGGGGCTTAAGGTGAGGGGAAATCGCAGGCCTTGGGAGAACACCAGTTTGTGAGGGGGTGGAAGACATCCTTAAAGGAAAATGTTTTATGGAGGAAATACCTCATCACGTGGAGTTAAGAGCAACCTGAGGAATCACAGCAGCTTTCCTCGGGAACTTTTGAAGTCCGTTTCTGAGGTTAGAAAATGAAGTCTGCTCAGCGCTGGTGCTCTGGCGGGGTGGGAAGTGAGAATGGCACTGAGGAATGGGTCTGCTTTAGAGTCAGCATGTGGAGGCTTTGGACCCCTCTTGAGCGGCTTCTGGGGGATGAGTGGGGGGGCGAGGGTCCTCCCTGCTCACAGAGGAAGGGGCCTGGGGGAATCCCACCTGCAGTTTCTTTGGTGTGGCTGGAAGATACTCTGGAGAATCTTCGTTTTACGCTATTGGCAGTCACTGTAAGCGAGGAGAGCTCTTGCAGTTCCCTGGTACTGAGTTCAGGGCACGGCCAGTGGAACAACTTTTAAGTGTATGTCTGGCCTTCCCTGAAAGGATGAGAAAAGTGTGTGTATGTGTGTTGGGTCATGCCACTTGTCAGCTGCTCCAGCTTGTCCTGGCACTTCTGCCATTCCGCCGAGCTGTGCTTCAGGGACGGGAGTTTCCAGCCTGGCTCAGGTATGCTGGCTGAAGCTTGCAAGACAGATGCCACACTTGGACTTTCAGATGTGAGTGAGTCTTCCAGTGAAAACAGACTTGTGCTGTGCCTGGCCGAGGATTAACGGGGGTTTTGTGCACGTAGGTGAAAGAGCTGCATGAGTTGGTCGGAATTCTGTTCTCTTGGGAAACTTGTGCCTCTCCAGAAGCAGCTCGCCAGCCTGTGGGGGAAGGCTACGTGGAGGAGGGAGAAGGTGTGTGACTGCAGCAGAGATGGGTTTGCATTTGAGACAGTCGTGCAAACCGGAGTCCGCATCTCCTCGGTCCCTGCTGTGCCCTCTTCCCCCAGATCAAGCTGCTCCTGGTTTCCTTCCTTGCTTTCCTTCTCTAGAGCCTCTTTTCCCATAAGCTCATCTCCATTTGTGGAGTTCAAAAATCTGGCCTTGATCTACTCCTGATACACTGTATTTCCTCATTTTATCTGGTGTGTGCTGCTTTTGTTGCCAGTGTTTAATTATACCACCTTGTGTGCCCTTATTCCTGCTTGCCAGCCTTTGTGAAGTGGGATGTGCTGAAGTGTCTGAATTTGGCGTAGGGCTTTTCTTAGGTTTCTGTGGAAATCTCAAGGGGAAATACATTCTTCAGTCCCCAATACTGCCTTGTCCTTTTCTTACAAGTAAGGGAAGGCGGGTCTGAGCAGCACCTAACGCAGTCTTCTGGGCTGGTGCAGGGGATCATAATTCATCGCTACGGGCTGGCTGGTGAGATTCTCCTACGGCTTTGGGCTGCCCTTCAGCTCTATCAGCAGGTGGAGTCCTGGGGACTCACGGGCCTCTCTAGAGAGGTATGTCTGAAAACACACACGGAGAGTGTTTGCCAGGAGATAACTGCATTCCAGGGAGTGACTCTTTTTGTCTTGCTAAAATCGAGGAAATCTGATCAAAGTGCAGCCTTGCTTTAGACTTTTTCTCTTTCTTTTTGACTTTGTCCCTGACCTACATATTGGATCCTGCCACGCTGGTTGGAAGTAATTGAGACCGTAGTGTTAGGCTATTTACCAAGCTGTTCACTTGAAAATAACCTTTCTGTGTCCAGTCCACACCTGTTCTGCGATAATTTTGGAGGCAAATAACAAAGCACCATTAACCCTTTCAGCCGCATGCAACCTGTTCAAGATCTAACCCTAGAGTGAGGTTATACCTCTGCTGATGCCAGGAGGAATTTGTGACACAGGGTGCGCTTTGCTGTTCGTTTCCCAGCTCCGTGGATGATTCCAGCCAGCTGCTGAACCTCGGCCCGCTATGTGTCCACATCCAAAGGAGGACACTTCAGAGACCTCCTTGTAAGAGTTCCCGATGGGTGGTTGTTGGTTTGGTGTTGAGTCTGCTGGACCAGAGGCTATGCTGGAAAATATGTGTGTGTGTGTGTGTGTATTTTCTTTGTTATCCCAGTGGTTGTTTCTGATTAAAGGATCTGTTTTGAAGGGGCTGCTAGTCAGTTGCCTAGAAAACTTGCTTTCATTTAATTAATCATGATGAGTTTAGTCTGGAGGTTTTGTAGGAGAGAGCAAGCGAGCATATCCTTGGCTTCTTTCCCTTTGAAAAAAAAGCAGGGTTTCATGTCTGAAACTGCAGCTCTTTTGTCTCCCCAGGTCAACATCCTTCTCTGTCCTTCGGGTTTTAATTTTACAAGCCATGCGCTTGCAGAGGTGGATCCAGTTTGAAGTCCATCCAGGTGTGGAATGAGGAAAGAACCGTCAAGAAGATTACAGGAGCTATTCTGCAACTCATTAACTCAATCTCTTCCCCTTCTTGTTATCTCCTCCCCATGCCCGGGGCCTTTCAAACTAGTGCTCTAAGTGCCTCTCACTTAATCTAGCCCACCTGGACAGGTGTATGAAGAAAGGAATTGCCTTCCGGGGAAGGACTAAAGGCGCATAGATTGCAGAGGGAGTCTGCTTTTGGGAACTGCTAATCCCAGTTTAACATTATGACAGCTGCTCGTTAAAATCAGGGTGTTTTTTAACAGGCAGTTAAAGGAGAGGCTTTGCACGCACATTTAGCTGAGAATAATAGTGAACCATGTGCATTTGATTTTTTTTTTTTTTTTTCCTTAAATCACGCAAATTGTACATGGAAAGAATTCTCCGGCGTCAACTTGCTGGGGTATGGAATTTACAAGGTTTGCAGTAACGTACAGTTTCCTGTTGAGGGGGGGGGGGGGGAGAAAATTACAAAGCTTTCTTTTTTTCTTTTTTTTCTTTAAGATCAAGTTCAAACCTCTCATATAAATCCAGCCCCTTTGGAAGGTATACTTACTGTGTTGGAGTTTTTCAGTTGTCTTGGTGGTAGATTGTCATGTAAACTTGTGTGTAGGTTCTTGGTTTTATAGCTACATGTAAAGGCTGCTTGTAAACTACAATTTTGTATATGGTGAGAAGGCAGCATGCAGATCTAATTTGGGAGAGTCTATATACAAAGAAAGAAGCAGAGGTTTCTTTGCCTTGGGGAGATAGCTGTTTCTTCCTAGCTGAACTTCAGTAAACTTGGTCTATTAACATGATTTTCTCTGCAGGACTGTGGTGTTGGATAAGAAACATGGAGAGCTGAGGCAGAGGAGGGACTATCAAAGAGACATTTGCTGTATTTTATGTAATTTCACTGCAGACTTTACCAACTGCCTCCCAGATCAGCGGTTATTTGCTGGTTGATTTCTTCTAGGCAGTGCTGTGGAAGTAGGAAACTGCACAGCCCCAACACAAGCCCCCCAGATCCGCTCAAGGAGCGGTGTCCTTTTCTGCCATCCCTTAGGCATGAGGCATGAAGGGCAGGTCTGTGATGCAGAAAGATATAAAATTGCCCTGGGTAGTTTTGTTGCTGCAAATCCTTACTCCTGCAACCGCTTAGGTTCAGGCAAATTAATTTAACCCACCAGGACTGAGCAACAAACTCCTTGGAATGGGAGTTTCTCCGCTACGTTTTTGGCAGCTCTACTCCAAATCATTTGTGGATTGGAACATCCCTTCTGTCTCCCAGGAAATGCCAGTATCTCGTGGAGTTTTCTTCAGCTGACTGTATTGCTACCTGGGATTTTCATGTGGGTTTCCAGCAGCCAAATCTCCAGCCGTTCTCTCGCTGTTTGACAGAAATCTGGCTGTTTCGGAGCTAGAGATGAGCTGGGAATTTTCCAGACGTGCATCTGTATAAGAGAAGCTTGTTGAGCAGTGAACTCCTCTTTCCACCCAACACAGCTTGGTTCAGCCTCAAGGGGCTGATGCTTCCAGTGTGACTTTGCCTCGTTTAGAGTGATAATGAACTGGCCCTTGTCACCCGCTTCAGAGGAAACATCTTGGTGACGTGGGGTAAATAATCACAAGCCTTTTAGTCTTAAGAGTGTAAGTCTTAAGCTGTAGCATAACTTCCCTCTACCCACCAGCTTTAAAAGACTGAACTCCTGTTATGCTACACTGAGTAATACTATTCCTCTTCCCCCAGGTTCTGTTTGCTCACCAGGTTGCTGTCGTGTGGAGTACTTGCTGATGGGGACTTGGGCTTTTTTTGTATGGTTCTTTTTACGTTGTATAAATGGCTTTAACTCTTGCTATTCTCTTCCTCTGCTCTGTAGTTATAACCCTGCTGCTCCTCTCTCACGTAGTCGTATCAGGCCTCTTGCTTGCAAGGTCTGGGATGTGTGCTGGGAGGCAGACCCAGTGGTGTGGTGTTGGCTGGGAGAGCAGGAGGAGAATGCAGATTTCTCTTAAGAGAGGGCCAAAAGGTTGAGGCTGTAGGTTCAGAAACTGGAACCCAAAATCCAAGTGGCAAACAGGGATACTTGCCTGTGTTAAGGCAAATTCCTGGGGTGCCAAGACAGGTTTTCTGCAATTGGATTAAAAAGGAGGCTGCAGTGCATGCGGGTGTTTGTGCGTGTGTGTGCACACTGAAATGCTTATCTGCAGATCTGAGCTTTCTAAACTTGCCTGTGCTCTAATTGCAGAGTGTAGGCTCTGCATGCAGAACGACCCAGCCTGAAGTGATAATCCCAGGCTCAGCCCCGAGGGAATGCCTGGCACTGCTCTGGCCTGATTTTCTTAATGGCTCTGCAACTTGCCGCTGGTTTGTAGGTGGTTTAAATTGTTATCTCTGAGCGCCTTGCCCGGCTTGGGCAGGGCTCTTAGGTCCTCTAACAATACCTATAGGTTGAGATTTATTTATTAATTTCTAAAAATGTCTTCCTCCCCATGTTAGGCCCAATTTGGGCGTGTTTCAGCTGAAAAGGGGTGCAAGCCCAGCCTGCACTCCCTGCTGACACAGAGAGAGGAAAGTGGGGAGACCTTGTCTCCCAGCTGACCCTCCTGCCTCCTCTGAACAACCCTTCCTTATCTCCCCTGCTGCGTGATCTATATCCACGCAATCCTCTTCTCTTGCACTGGAAAGTTTGTGTTTTTCCTTGCCTAATAACCTGTGTTGGATTTAGTTTCCAGGCGGACCGCCCTGCGTTAAATGTCGTCATTTTCCCTCTGCTTCATGAGGACTTGACAGAGGTCATCAGAGATGTCCCCATGCGACACTTGGATGAAATTACCTTGTTTAAAAGCAGAGTGGCCGAGGAACCTCCCAACTTGTGGTGGTGACTGTCACAGCGTGTAAAGGACAGTCAGCGTGAACACATGAAATAGCTTCTTGTTGGCCTGGATTCCCCATCTTCCACTCCTGGCCACCTCGCTGAAGGCTGTACAATCACTTTAAATCAGTGCAATTGCAAAATAATAATAAAAAAAAAAAGCTGGTCCTTTGCAGTGGGGAAACATCTATTGGATCTTGCTGGCATCTGAAAATCCTGTCTCAAAGGCTTCTGGAATCTGATGAGTATTTCCTTGCGGTTAATATGGATTGTTTTGTTACTTTACTGAAGTTACAGGTAAGAGGAACTGACTTGATGCTCTTTCCCCTGTGTCGCCTGGTGTGTTTCCTAAGGGCCCCTGTGTGCTTTGGCAGTGTGCTTTGTGATATTGGTGGAAATCATTCTTTGCTTCGGTCTGGTTTTGGCAAAGTAGAGAGCCTAAGCCAGCCAAGAGGCACAAAACTGTGTTGCTCGGTTGAAATGCACCACATCTTTTCTATGTTACAAGTACGCATTTGTAGTCACACACATGCAATCACAGGTATTTAAAGGGGTTTTTTTTGATTGGTAAGTACCACAGGGACTCTTTTTTTTTAAAAATTTTTGAATTACAGATTAAGGTCTTGAGCCTCTCGACCATGGGATGTGCTTGCTGGTGCTGTTTCCATCCATCTGATGGAAGAAGTTCTCAGCTCTTTTGGAGATCCTTCTCCTAGGGTAGATGGTGCCTCCAGTGGATAAGTCGAGGCTGAGATCTGATTTAATTGCAGTCCGTCTTGCAGTGTGGATGGGAATGTAGTGTTCCAGTTCTGTCCTTAGACTCCATGCCTTGAGCTCATGCTAATTTTAGAGATGTTATGGAGTATTTTCGCGGTGTGATTTCAGTCAGCTTCTCTGCTCCACAGAACTTCCTCAGGCATCAGTAGTGGTCTGGATCACTTTCATATTGCCTTATTTACTGAGCACTTTTGAAAGCATCAGACAGCTGTACCAAAAGCCGAGTTACAAGTTCCTGGAGCTACGTTTCTGGGTGGCAGTCGGATTTCCCTTCTGCTGGAGTATTTTATGATAGCACACTGGGTCTCTGTTCTGCAAAACAGCTCTCAACCAGAGCTGTCTAACTTCGCCACCGAAACGCTCCCTAATGTGTTGAGCAGTGTGTTTCTGGGGAGGCCCGGTGTTGTCCAAAGATGATGTCCCCATCTCCGTGTCGGCATTTTCTACACAGGATGCCACCTCCCAAACGGTCTTCTGCCATCGGTGGCTCATAGGAAGCCTGGTTGGTGGGGATGGATTTGAGACCAGAATGCGTCTCTCAGCTTTGGAGGACTTTCCCTCCTGACTTTCCCATCAGTCAGGTGTGAACCTGCCTGGAAATCTGCCTTGCTGGTGTAAATAGTGAGTCAGACTGCGGTAACCCCCGTGCTCAGATGGTTTACGGTGTTAACGAGCAGGTTAAGAGCCTTCTACTAGCCCAAGCCTGTGCGTTGCTCAGACTAACCCCTGCACGCGTTTGCTGTCTGCCCTGAGTGTCTCTCCCTTCCCCGCTCAGGACGAGGTGCCAGCAGCCGTCTCTGGTTTGCAGCCGGTGTAACGAGGCGGTCAGGCCGGCTCGTGCTCCTCCAGGAACGGCTGCAGCCGAGCTGCGATCGCTCCTGAAGTATTTGAGACACCGTACGGGTGAGTGCGAGGAGCTGGTGCCCTGCTCTTGGCGTCCTGCCACTGTTTTCTCTCCGGCTCTCCCGACGAGGTCATTCTTTCTACCTCTTGTCATATTACTCGCCCCGTTTGAATCCCTCTCTCCCGCTCCAACAGCTTTCGTCTCTCCTTATCCCTCACTTCAGCAAATCAGGTGGAGTTTTTGGCAGGAACACGAGCCACTGCTCTGTCCAGTTCTGGCCACTTCAGCTCTGCCTAGTTTTCACCCCCTTTTCTTTCCTCAAATAAATAGCAAGGGTTGGACAGCGAGTGTTTGCAAAGCTGCTTTCTCCTCCTTGTGCCTCAGGGCAAGGTAGAGGAAAGGCTGAGGGTATGGAGCCAGCTTTCTGATGCCTAAGGGGGCCTGTTTTGTCCTGTGGAGGAATCCTGATGTTTGGTACGTGCTACAGGAGGGAGGCCATTCCCACCCTCAGCAGGGATTTACCCTCCACATACAGGCAGAACCACCAGCTTGCCTGTTCCTGTCCCACTGGAAAACCCGGGTTGGGGAACACTGGTGTGCAGAAAACACCTGTGGCTTAATGGTGGTGTTAACCCCTTGGTCTTGGGGGTTGGAGTAACCCGATGAAACATGCTGTACCTTTTGCTTGGCGAAGCGATACCCATCTGCCTCGTGTCTAGCTGGATCGGGGCAGGCGATCAGGCATGTTTTATAACGCCATTATTCTGTTGCCTGGAGTATGGTGTTTAGACATCTGTATTCATGCAAACGGGTCAGAAGTCCTGATGCAAACACTACCAGTTATAATCGGGGCTAGGAAAGGTCACCCACAGGCAATAAAGACAGCACCACAAATAGTGATAAAGAGGTAAAAACTCCTTCCACCCCCGACTCCCCAACTCCGGGCCAACGCTCGGTATCGCTACTACAAATCCTCTTATGGTGAGTGAGAATTTCCGCTGCTTCTGCACTCCAGGCAGGATTCACCAGATGTTAATAATGTGCTTATTTTCTCTAAGTGCTATTTTGGCATCGGTGTTAATTACAATTTATATTCTGCAACATTTACACTGGGAAAAGAACCCACCCTAATAGTCCCCAATTGGCAGAGCCGGGCTATTAAACATAGCACCATATGTTCTGAGCAGAGCAATATATGGGGCTTGGAGCCTGCTCAGCGCTGAGACTCCGGCGTGCAGCGTGAGAAGGGGGAGAGGAGAGCGGAGAGATGGGTGTTTTGTTCCTAGCTTTTACTTAAGATGAAATTCCCCCTCCTTTTCCCTGGTCTCTGTCCCCATCTCTCCAGAAATCTCCCTCCCGCTATCTGTGAGCATCTAATGAGGTGATCTCTGAGCCTGCTGATGCTACTGTCCGTAGTCTAAAATAAATGAATTCAATTACAGAAGGTGCCCTTCTCGCAGGGAGTGCCTCTGCAGGATTCCCAGCCCCTGCTGGCGTGTTTCTTGCTGTGCTCCAAATCAGACCTTCGATCTTTTTGGGACTGCAGAAGAAACCTTTGCTTTGGCCACCAAAGGTGTCCGCGCTTCTTTGGGAGAAGGATATTCTGGGACAAGCGCCGTTAGTGCATAAAAGCAGAAGTTGTTTACTGCTCTGCTGATGTCCCACGTCTTGTTTAGCAAAGTGGCCTTTGGTTCCTGCAGGCTGGGGGGGGGGGTCTAGACCTGAAGAGTGACGGTGGTTTTGGTGTGGGGAGCGTGGTGGGGCTAAGTCCTCAGTGTTTTGGTAGGTTTCGTAGAGGGGCTGTAGGTTAAAGGATCGCTTCCTTAGCTGTTTTGCAAAGCTGATTTCATGGTCTCTTTAGAAAATGGCAGTGTATCCACGGCTGAGTTTGGAAAGGGGCTGCGGGGCAGCGGCGTCTCCCTTCGGGAGAGCTCGGCCCGCAGTCGCTCGTCTGGCGGGGCGGGGGTTTGGCGGGAGGGGAAGAGATGGGAGGTGAGAGGAGGCAGGGCAGGGCTGTGTCACGGACCTCAGACTCGATGCCAGACACGCACTGTGAGACTCGGACTCAGTTTCCCCACGTGTGAAAGGGGAGGGGGGCTCGCCTGCCTCGCAGGGAGCTTGCGGGGGTGCAAAGCGCTCTCCCCTCCGGGCGAGGTGGTGCTCCCTGGGGAGGAGAGGGCAGGGCTGGGGCTGCTCGTGCAGGCTGACGGGTAGCAGAGCAGCGACCCTGCTCGCTTTAACTCGCGTGGCTACCTCCTCCTCTGCCGAGGCAGGCGAGACTCCCAGGGGAGCAGAGCAGGACCTGTCCCTTCACCTTGCTGGTCTTCAGAGGCATCGAAGTCCTGGGGTGACGTCCGGGAAGGGGACTGCGCGTGGTGAGATGCTGGGTGCTTTCACCCAGCAGCCCTTTTTCGGGATGGGGTCTCCTCCCACGGCTGCAGAAACGGGGGGCTTTTCTGTTTGCAGAGTTAGTGGGCGCAGAAGCGTTGTTTCACCTGCTTAAGGGAGATGCAACCCCCCCCTTGGCTGGTCCCAGCGGAGAGTGTCCGGCCAAAGCTCCCCTCCCCTGTCTGCAGGCAGCCACGCTGGGTATGGCAGAGGCAAATCTCCTTCCACTGCAGCTCTTGCCTCTCTGATGAGATGCGCAGGCAGCCGGGGTACTCTAGCAGGAGAACCATTTCCATAGAAACCAATTGGGATGTTGTACGGGGAATAATGATTAATAGCGAAGGGATGTTGCCTCGGGCCCTTTTCATTTTTTAGGGGGCAGCGAGGGACAAACCGGAGCACAGGTGGGGGGACAGGCAGGCGCGAAAACTAATGGAAACTCTCCCTTCCATTAATTTCCAGGGCAGCTCCCCCTCTTCTCCTGCTACCCTGCCCCCCACTGTTGCTTCCCAGCTTTCGTCAAATTTTCAAAATGGCTAACCTGGTTAGAAATAATCATAATAATAAAAAAGGATGGATGAGGTCTGACTACGAACATTGTTGCTGTTAGCAGCAGGATTTCAGCCATAAAACATGAAGCAAGGGAGGCATTGACCTTTCCGCTGTTTGAAATGAATGGAGACATCAATATCTATTGTTTTGTGGCATTGACCTCTGACGCTCTCGTTTCACCCTCCCCTTTCTTTTTTTTTAATTTCCCCCTGACACTCGAGGAAAGGGGTCAGTTTGTACCATCTATTGATCCTGATCTTACTTGGTGATAGGGAAATAATTAGAATTTTAAAGATCTCTGCTGCACGCTGGCGAAATGCGTACGCGGATGCGCGCGCTAAGCCCCCGCTTCCTGCGCTGCGTTCTCCCCCCTTCCTTGCAGAGATTCAAAGCGCTGAGATCTGAAGGAAGACAGATCAATGTAGGTTTAATCATGATGGGGTTTTTATTTCAGTTTTTTAAATGGTAAAGTGTAATGTTTTATGTTAATGTTGTCAGAGTCTGGCTGCCTGGTGCCTTGTTTTATTTATTGTTTTAAGTAGCCCCTTCTTTTGTGAACTTCATCTATGTACAGAGAATGTGAAATCAGGCATTGCTAATTAGCTGTACGACAATTAAGTAATGTAGCACAAAACCATTAGGACACTGGATTTGTTTTTGAAGTTTGTCCTTTGAAGTGGAAGCTGCAACTCCCTGCCCAAGGCTGCTGGGGAAAATGTTTTTCTATCAAAACTTTCTTTGAAAATAAAATGTCAGTGTAAGAGTCCCTATTTCTGTCATCTCTCCCTATAAACAGCGGGTGGAAATTGTTTCTCATTGTAAAAACTGCTGGCATTGATAGAAAGGGGAATTCAGAAAAGCATTAAATGGGCAGTTGGTCTCCAAACACCCTCGGTTCTGGTAGAGATGTTACCAAAACTGCTTGTTGAGCTTGTTGAAAGAGAACGGTGCTGCTTTAGGAGAGAAGACCCAGGTCACAACCAACACCCTGGAGACGGCAAAGGGAGGTGACCCTCAAAACTGAGGGTTCACCTCTGACGCCCCATCGGGATGCGGCGCAGCCTGGTCGCAAAGACCGACAAGCTCCTCGGTTCGGGCTCCTCCGTCTGTGCGCTCGTTTGACACTTGTGTTTGCATCCGGCCCTTTGTTCTAGTAGTGAGTCGAGTTCTGAATGTGCAACTTTCATGTATGCTGGTGGCATGTAAAACTTCAAATAAAGCGTGGAAAAGATTTCGAACTGGGTCTCCCTCCTTGCCTCCTGCCTCTTGCTTCCCTCTAAACCCAGAGCCGCCCTCCTAGGAGGCACGCTTCGGCGTCGCCTTTTCAGTTCAAGCGACGGGAGGCGAGTTGCTGCGGTGAGGTGTGCGTGGGCAGGGATGGGCCTGGGTGTAGCCCCAGTCTGGACTGGGAGCTGTGGAAGCGTCACCTGCTGGGAGTGCTGGGCTGAGCGGTGCTAATGGGTTTTACAGCCCTGTTCCCCCAGGTCTGGGGTTTGCGGTTGCTGCTGCTCTGGGCGTCTTGGTGCTTGTGGGCTCAGCTGCACGGGAGAGAAGGAGCGGCTCTGGGTTTAGGAAACGCATTTCCCCCGTGGATCTCCGAGCACTCGGCGGTGTTCCTGTGGGACAAAACAACCGTAATCCCCGGGGAAGTGAACCAAAGTGACTTCCAGAAGGTCCGTTACTCCGAGAAACCCCAGGCTCCAACCTACACCTTGCTCCAACCCTCGGGCTGCAGTCTGGACCTGCACCGCCTGCTTTGCGTGAAGCCAAGACCTGAAATCGAGGGTCTGGTTAAATTTGAACCGGGGGTAGCGGGGAGCAAAATCCCTCTGATGCCGCCATGACTACGTGGACGTGGTGGAGTTGGGATGGCTGAAGCTGTGGGACGGGGAAGCCGGCGTGGTGGAAGCGGGCAGCGCGGGCTGCTCGTGGTGAAGGAAGCTCCTCGGGCGTTAACCTGCCCTGGCAGCAGCGGTTCTGCCCTTGTGGCCACGGTAGGCGCATGGTGCCGGGGTCCTGGGGGCCCGCGGGGGTGGCTGAGAGCGCGTTGCCACCGAATACCGAAGGGGTAGATGTGCTGGACCACAGCCCTGTGCACGCTACAGCTGGGGAGTGCCAGTCCCTGGGCTTGCCCGCGTGGGAAGGCTGATCAATGCTACGGAAAATCGAGCTGTCTCTTGTGTTGCTGTTTCTAGGGTGCAGGATAGTGATACATGGGGGAACCCGGCTTTGGGTCCTTGCAACACCTACTTTGGATTTAAAAAAATCTGCAAAACAATGACGCAGGAGGAACGGCCTGGTGGAAAACGGCGCAGCTCATGGCCCCACGCGCTTGAATCAACTCACCCCAGGTAGGTGAAGCAGCAGGAGATCACTCAAAATTGATGGGTGATCCGTTTTTCAAAGGTGAATGAGTCCGTGCAGGACTGCAGGAGAGCACGTGTGCTGCGGTCTCTCCCCGCAGCGATCCAAAGTCCTGCACCAGGTTTTGTTTCGGGGGGGGGGATCGTGCGTTCTCCTCTGTTGTTTTTCTGTTCTGGCGGGTCTGCTCGCCAGGGCAGCACCATCCCTCCTGCGCTTCTGTTTAAGTTATGGATTTTATGTTCCAATAACTTTTATCTAAATGTGTTTTTGGGGGAGGGGGGAAAGAGATAAGGAGGGAGGAGGCTGAGGAAAGAATGTGCTTTTGGACTCTGCTAAACCTCCAACTTATCGCTGGGACTTGCCGTGGGGTTTCGGCATTAACGATCCCAGAGGAGGACTTAAGGGGGAACTGGCTGAAAGGGCCGTGGTCGATATGATACGCTGGTGGGAGGAAACCCGGGGAAGGCTGGTGCAGAACAACCCTCTTCCCGTTCGGTACCGATCTTGTGCCCTCTGCCAGCTTATCTTTTGGCAAGGAGGGATAGGAGTCGGTTTCCAGGAGTGGGAACTGGAGCGGAGGTGTGAAAAGGCTGAGGGTGAAGAGCTCGGCTTGGCAGCAGGAGAGACATCTCCCGCGGCTGCTTGGATGTCTCGGTGTGTTTGTGGCTTTGCCCTCACCTATACAGCCATTATTTGAGCAAATGGAGTATTGATCTCTGTGAGGGGGGGTCAGGGAGAGGGGGCAAGAGGCACTTTGGCTTGCTGTGGGGAAGGGGGAGGCTGGGCAAGTGCCTCAGACTAGATCATGGCAATCTGGGACGTGTTTAAAGAGAAGGAAAAATAAACTTGGGAAGGCTACTGGCTTGCCCTGTGGGTTTTCTCTCTCCTGTCCTGCCTGTCTCCCCGTGGGGGTGGGTGACCGCAGGGCTGGAGCCCCGCACCTCTAGAGATGCTCGAAAGTCCCCGGGCCGTCAGACACCTTTGGGCTCACGGCAGCGTGTGGATGTGCAGAAGACAGTTCCCAGAACCCCATTGTCCTCCAGACCCAGCTGTGGAAAGAAGGTAGAGTGGGACCTGCTGGTGTAGAACAAGGCTGTGCCGGCCTTTGCTTGCCACGGGAAGGGTGAAGGAGACCTTGTACGTGCAGGTCTGGGTCGGTAGCGGCTTCCCCTGCCGCCGAAGTGCCGCGCAGTGGGGCAGTGGCTGTCCCCTGCTCCCTTCCCCACCTCTCTGCCTGTTTTCTGCCCAGCTGGCTTTTTGCTGCCTGCTTTAACTGGGGTTACTGGGCAGCAAGTACCAGCCTGATGGGAAAGCAGGAGGTTACCACTAACACCGCAACTCTGGAGCCTCCACGTGTCGGGCAGAGGAGGGTCAGTGCGGGGGGCTGATGCTCTTAGGGTGTGAAGAAGTCCTGGAGATCGGCGAGGAGGCAAGGGCAAGGCATCTTTAACAATTTCTGTAGCCATGGAAGGAAGCTGGCTGGTAACTGCAGTTAAGGGTTTTGGGGAGGACGTTTAAGCGGAGATCTAGTCCTCTTCTCGCTTTGTGGAGTCTCTTGCTACTGGCTACCTGAGCACTGCAGGCCAAAAGGGGAAGCGTGGATGAGCGCTAAAGCTGCTCCCTGGGCTGGTCCACCTCATGTGTTTTTCATAGCCCTTATCTCCCACCAGCTGCTCTTCAGCATTTGGTGTGTCTTGGGTAAGAGCACCCCAGAGAGGGCGGGTCTGCAGGGTGCTGGCTAAAACACCTCCCAGACCCCCACTCTGAGCCTACAGCAGCAAACGCTTGTTCTTCCATCTGCTGGGACCTTGTCCAGGAGGTCTCTAGGCTTGGTGTGGCAGAGGTCTTCCAGGTCTGTGCTCTGAGTGCGACTTCTCACCCCCAGGATCAGTTTGGGAGCAGCTTGTGGATTGCTGGCTCCACGGTGGAGGTAGGGGGGAAGGGAGTATGGAGGAGAGAGGCTGAATTGCTCCGTCTCCCAGAGGCTTCGTCTGTGGCCGCAGGATGCAGGCGACAACTTCCAAGGTGCTAATTTTGTGCTTGCTACTTCCCAGGCCCCAGGACAGCCTCTCCCTGGGGGCGAGGCAGAGGTGGAGGATACATGCACGAGTGAGAACCTGCGTGTGAGCGAGGTTCTGATGCTGGGATAAGGTGGAAAGTCTTGGGAAGGACCAGAAGGAGAGGAGAAGTGGTGTTGTCAGGGCATGGACAAGCTGTAGCCCCCGTTCAGTCCCCATGATCCACCCCTTTTTGTGCTGTCCCTGTGGGACACAGGGTGGTTCTCTTGGTGGTGTGGACTGTCCCATCAAGCAGAGACTTGGAGTGAGGTGGTCCTGTAGTGCCACCCTTCGGGGCTGGGGCCCGTGGTGGCTTTCTGGTTGGCATCAGAGTGGACTCCAGTGCCCCTTTCCCATTTCACCGTGCTTGAATTTGCTTTCTGGTGTGCTGGTGAAGGCTTGCACGGAGAGGGAGAGAGAGCCACAGCGAGTGGAGAAGAGGAGAAGGATGAGCTTTCTCTCTCCTATGAAGCACAAATGGATGGAGAAGTATTTCTGAACAAGCCAGTCTCTCATCCCTGCCTCCTGGAAGCTGCATTATCAGAGTACCATCGCTGTCCTCTCTTCTCCTTCCCTCCAACAAACACGAATTAAAAATACAACTAATAAAACCCTTTTCCTTTCTCCAGGAGGAGGAAAAAAAAAAAAAAAAAAAAGCCTTGAAAATGCTAAAGGACATAAAGGGCATTCATGAAAGGGTTGGATGGTGGTTATTGCAGCAGGGGGAAAAACAACATTATTTCACTGTGCAGATAAAAGGAAGTGGAAAAGCAGCATATTTATAGCTAGGGAGCCTGGATTCCTTGTTAAGCCGCTATTATCAAATTAATGTCAAAATGCATCAAACAGGCACGAGTGTTCTGGGCCCCTTATGCAAAGTGCTTGCAAATTGGTTACAAATACATTTGTTTACAGGGTACGAGGCAGGAGCGAGCTAATTAGTCATTGTAGCAGGGTTGTTTTGTGTCTTTCTTTTTTTTTTTTTTTTTAAATTTTTTTGGCAATTACACAAACAAGCTGTTTTGAAGTATAAATACGCACTGCGTTACAGCCCCTTTAAAAGGGGATCAGATGGAAATTGCGGGATGCAGAGAGCTTGATGTGAGTGGTGTGGAGCATCGTCGCCTCTTCCCTGGCCTCCGCGCGGCCGCAGCAGCCCTTGCTGGGAGCTTGGCTCTGGGAAGCGGTGTGAAAACCTGCCCGGGAGCATCGGGAAGACAATACGTGGGTGAAAAGGGAACGGCTGGTGGTTTGGGGTCCTCTGGGGGGGGGCTGAGAGCTGCCCCTCGCCCGGGGCACAGTGCCAGGGTGGGGACGGCTGTAGCTCCTCCAGCCAGCGGAGTACGTTGGGTGCCACGAGGCTGCAGCCACGTCCCGTGCTGAGGACCGGCCCTTGTGATGCGGGGCCTGTTAAAGTTTCAACCGCCCACCAGTATCGTGGGAATTCACTTTGGGCCTCGGATATTTCGGGGCACTTTGGCTATCAGCAGCTGCCAAGTCAGGTTATGAGGCAGCTTACGCCCAGCTAGCGGGTACCAACATGGTTTTGGGGGAAGTCTGGACTTAGAGAGCATCCTCTGGATGGGGGATGGCATCCACTCTGCATGAAGAAAGGGGTCTGGTGTGAGCTACCCCAGGTGAACTTGTCTTCGGGGCTTCTTTAACCAAACCGCGGGCTGTGCCTCCCAAACCTGTTAATGAGGAAGCCGAAGAGCAAAGCTTACGTGATCCTCAGCGGTGGGAATGGTTGGGGGGGGGAGGAATTTGGTTGTGGAGGCAGATGGAAACTTCCCGCTGCCCTACATCTTAATGTGCCCTCTTCTGGGAGTAAATCACACCTCTGCCACTCAGGGGAGCTGCTACTTGAATCTGCTCTGGTGGGGGATGATAAAGCCAAGGGGGCTTAACTACCATTATGATTACTTTTAATTTACTGGCAAAGAGAGAGGAAGAAAGAAGTTATTGCCCCTCTCGTGCTGGAGGCCCCAACGTTTCTTGGCAGAAGGTGTGCAAGCGGCCCCACGGCTGCTTCTCCGTTTGGATTTGTTTCTGGTAAATCCATCCTTCAGGCTGGAATAACCCTTCTGAGCAGGTCCTGCGCTACCGGAGGTGCTGGGAACATTGAGTTTAACGCCGTCGTAAAACCCTGCTGTGGTTTCCATTCCCTTGAGGCGGGCAGTGACCGTGCAGGATGGCTGTGCTTAGCGTGGCTTCTGTACCAGCCCTTCCCAGCCAGCAATGCCTGGGGTGCGTCGGATCCTGCCAGGGTGTGGATGGAGCTGGGTGGCTTCCTGAGGTCCCTTCTGGGATTGTAGCTTTCTTCCCAGAAGTACACGGGCTTAGCTGAAGGGGCATGAGCCCAGCTTGAGCTCCACAAACCACGTTCTTGGTGGTAGTTGATAGTCCCAAGTGTGATGAAGAGGTGTTTTGTGTCTCCAGCCTCCCAGCTCTCCCGTGGTTTGCAGGTGTTGGGTGCAGCACGTCACTGAGCTCAACTGGGTGGGAAGTGAGGACCACAGAGAGCGGTGGAAGAGGGCAGGGCTTTCACCAGCTCCCTGCAGAAGCTCTGATGTTTGCACCAGGTTTTGTTATTTTAAAACTCGGGATAATGCATCTCTGCACCTAGGACCTGCTTTTCAGTGGTACCTTCAAACTCCAAATCTCTCATTACCGTCGTCATTCTTGTCCCGTTGACTTTGCAGGCTCATTTGCCGTGGGGAGGGTGACCATCTCCATCAGGATCAGAGCATGTGATTGTGAGGAATGTTCCCATTTCCAGTGTAATCCTAGCCCTGCCCTACAAGCGCCGCAGGAGCCCGGCTCAGCTGGTCAACAAACGCGTGAGCAGCCTACAGCAATCGGGCTTTAACTGGGCGCCCAGTTGTTTTAATCAGGACGTGTCTCTCTTCATTTATAGCAGGGTTAAGGCTCCGGTTTGACTGTCATCTCCTGTTATTGCTGGTGACTGTGTCAGGGGAACGGATCCTGCTCTGTTTTGATCAGTTGGGAGTTTCACGCCTGCTTTTCCTATGCAGGGTTGTGCCAGCATCTCCTTGCTCGGGAGCAGACCTCAAATTCGCACCCTCTTTAAGTTACACCTCCCTCTCGGCTCCGTGCTGACCTTCAGCTGGGTGAGGTCTTCTGCCCTCCTCAGGATTTTACTCCCCTTGAAACAGTTGCCTTTCAGATGAAGTTCCCCCAGTGTCTGGTCTAATGGCACTTGTATTCCTCTGCCTTTACTGAAAACACTTCGCAAATTTAAAATTGCATTTGCCCGTTGGCGGCTCGCCATCAGCTCCTGATGGCCCAACACACCCGGGTCCATCCCTGCCTCACTACTGGCCGTGCAGGCTGCCTTCTCATACCCAAAATTTGTCCTCGCTGAACGTGTCACCTTCCCCATCGTGCTGCTGGTGGCCACCTCTCTTCCACCACGCTGCTCTT
The DNA here is from genome assembly GCF_034619465.1 of Leptosomus discolor. NCBI lineage: Eukaryota > Metazoa > Chordata > Aves > Leptosomiformes > Leptosomidae > Leptosomus > Leptosomus discolor. The sequence continues at coordinate 4,491,992 of NC_141404.1, forward strand.
CGGGGCCACCCAGTTCCTAGGGGAAACCAGCTCCTCGCAGAGCTGCCGCCGCAGACGTTGCTTTTTGTGCCATTAGGATTAGTTGTGATCCCAGGACTGATCTTCCTTTCTCAAGAAAGTCAGGTGATTCTGGGGAAATCCAATACTATCTTACCCTCTTTAGATGCAGGTGACAAAATATCGGTCCCACATATGTATTTTCTTTACATAGTGTCTCTCTGAAAGGCCTTTAGAGCTTCATCTTACCACTGACATTCGCCTAGCAGTCTTTCATTTCTCCCTGGAGTTGCTTTCCCCTTTCCTAACAATGGGGACAGCGTTTGCCCTCCTCCTGTGCTGTGACACCTCTCACATCTTGCTAACACTCTCAAAATCCTGCAGTTCCCCGAGCCGCCTCCTTCGACGTTCTGGGCTGGAGGCGGAGGTGGTCAGATCTGCTGCACGTGTCCCTTATCGAGGAGGGCCCTTACAGACCTTCTGGGGCCGTACCCCCTTCCCTGGGCTGCGGGATGCTCGTAGGAAGCGCCAGCTACTCCTGATGGCCAATGCGCACCCGGTGAGCGGTGAGGAGGTGGCGGTGCCTGGGGGACTCGATGGAGCTGTGTTAGCAGGTGGGCTGACTGCACGGACCCCGCGCTGGGTGAACCACAGGAACCCAGCTCCGTTTAGTCTTGGGTTAAAGAAGAAATCGTTAAAAGACTCAAAGAAAGCTTTAAAGGTACGTGACTCCAAGGGCTGATACGTTACCGCAGACCGGAGCGAAGGTGGTGCGGGCAGCCCTTATTGCCTCTTGGCAGTAGGACACAATCTCTCCTTAAATTGCCGGGAGCAGCTTCTTTTTTAAGAAGACCAGGGTCTCCGCACTGCGCTGCTCCTCTGGGAACGCCGTGTGACTCCCAGTTCGCTTTCTCCTTCCCTCCCTGCGGCCCTGCTGACACCAGCATCACCCAGTGCCTGGACCAGACCGGCTGAAGAATGACGAACGGCCGGGCGGTGACCAGCCCTGTGTGCCGGTGCTGGTCAGGGCAGCGTGGAGAGCCGGGCTGGAGGGATGTGCTGCCGTGCGGGGAGCATCGCTTGGTCTCCCGGATGCCACGCTGGGCAGGTTTGGGCGTTTGCGAATGCTCTGTGGTGATGCTGATGGTGATGTTTCTTCAGTGAGGAAGAGCATAAAGCGCCTTGGGATCGCAGACCACGGCCAAGTCAGTGCCTTCTGCTCTTGGGGCAAGACGCCGTCCGTCTTTGATGCGAACACTTCGCAAAACCTTGATTTACACCGGAATGAGCCGGTGGCTTTAACCCGGGGCTTCTGCGTTGGCATGTTGAAGGGTGGGTGTACGCACAGGCAGGTGCTATCCTGCCTCTGGGCAAGGATGAGAGCAAACGTGTGACAGATGTAAGTCAATGCTGCGATGGTGAGCACGCCAGGAGGACCTGAGCAGAATAGCACCCGGGTAATGAGCGCAGGAGGGAGGGTGGGAGCGGAGACGAGAGGAGAGCATTGCGGAGCAGATGAATTGTGGTTGCTTTCTGGTGAAATCTGTGGATTCCCTGGGATGGGGAAGGCTGGGAAGCAGCTCTGGGTGGGTGGAGCTGCAGAGCCGGGTGGTTTTACCTTGGTGGGATGGGGCGGTGGGGCAGGGCGCGGACCCGTGCTCCATTTTTCTTCTGCGCTGTTAATTAGCGTAGCAAAGGTGAAGCCTTTCTTGGAGAGATGGGTGCTGGAGCTGCACGAGCACAGATCAGTGTGGCAGTGACTTCCAGGCTGCCTTGTGACCTGACACCCTTCAGTTCCCACCCGTGCCCAAAGTACACCAGGACCATACTTGGCGTGTCCTGGATGTGTTCCTCGGTGGCCTCCTCTCCTGTGTCCAGAGGGGGTGGCAGCGCTGCCCTTTGCTACCCACCAGAGAACAGAAGGTTCCCGCAGGATCTGGTTGTCCAAGGTTTCTTAAACTCTTGCAACAAAGAGGGAAACATTACGGTTGTCCAGCCCTCGTGCTTGTTGAGCAAATCGCCCAACGATGAAGAGGTTTCCTCCAGGCTGAGGGATGGGGCTTGTCTCCCAGCCATCGTCCATCCAAGTGGCGGGAAGGGTGTGGAGATACGGGGACAGACACAACACCGGGGCTGGGGGACAGCACGGGCATGGGAGGGCTTGGGGGACCTGCCGAGGGTTTGCTCAGCTCCGTTCACAGCCCGAGCTGGTGGTTCCCTTACAGGGGAGGCCTTGGAGGTGCCAATTCCCCCCCGAGTGTGAGCGTGCTGGGTTTTACAACTAAGCTGTGGGCGAGTTAAAGACTCAGCCGAGGTCACTGCGTGGTGGGACGCAGGTGGGAGCAGGGCCACGGCTTGGAGAACGTCCCCATCTCCGCATGGGGAGGGCTGGGGCTGTCAGCCTCGCCTGGAGAGGGGGCTGCCTCGGCTGGGGCTCTGGGAAGGGCTGGCTTCGTGGCAGCAGGGGCGCTTTCAGCCCTTCGATCCCCGACCTCGCATGCTGGAGCCTGCCAAAGACACGAGTGAGATGAGCTTGAGGTTCTCAGCCTTCGGATCCGGGTGGGAGGCAAGGTTCCCCCCACAAGCATCACCAGCCCCGCTAAGCGAGGCCTGCGCTGCCCGATGGCTTTTCCGTGTGTCCCTTTGACACAGACCGAGCAATGCCGGGAGGGATAAGCTGCAGGCGAGGAGGAGGAGGAGGAAGGAAAGGTCAGATGCCACCACTGCACTCCCTTCCACGCGCCAGCTCCTGCCCGGGTGAGCTTCCCAGCTCTTCTGTTTTGTTTTAGAGGCAGCGCGGGGGCCCCAGAGCCCTGCAAACTCTTTGCGCTCGGGGTTTTATTGGCATGTGGAAATAGTTTGTCTGGTTTCAGATCTGGCTGATCGCTAACCTTCCCGCTGCCCGCCCCCTGAAAAGGGCTGACAACCGCGGGCGACTCCGCCGCGCTCGTCTTCCTCTCTCTTTCTTTTTTCTCCCCACGTTGTTCTCCGAAATCCCGGCTGCTGCTTTGCTCCCCGCCTCCCTTTCCTATCCTTAAACATCAGCTGGGATGGAAGTATCTGAGTTTTGTATAAAAGCTCTTTTTGTTGTTGTTGTTTGTACTTCAGCCCCCATCCTGGGGCTCTCGGAGTGCCTTGCTATGTATCATCCTCCTCCTCGGGGCTGTGCAGGGACAGGAGCAAGAAGGCAGCTCTGGGCAGCCTCGCTGTCACCCCGGGTTGGCGGTGGTGGAGGGCGACAGCACCCCCAGAGCCCTTGTTTTTCCTCTCTGATGGAGAAGCCTGGCAAATCCCGGGGGCCAGAGCCGCCACATTCCTCCCTTATTTATCGCTGACGAAGCGCTGACACAGGGCATTCCTGGCGAGCCGGCTCCCACAGGATGGGATGGGATGGGATGGGGCAGGTCTCCTTGTGGCCGTGGGCTGCTCCCCGATGCCCCGGGGGCTCCTGCCAGGATGGTGTATTTATGTGGCTGTGCCTTGGCTGCAGCTCCTGCGCTCAGAAGAGCTGCTGGCTGCCAGCCCCCATCCCGGCTCCGTTCAGCTGAGCAGATCCCCAGGACTCCCCAGCATCAACAGGAGCCTCCATCCCGGGGACTTCTTCAGGGAGGACCCCAGCGCCGGGAAAGGGCTGAGCTGGGCTGCCTCTGGCTCAGGTGGTGGGGTAGATGCTGAGGTTTCTTCTGTGGTTATTTTGGGTCTTGTCCCCCGACCCTCTCCCCAGGCAGATGTCCCCTCTACCGCAGCTCGTGACACTGCCTTGTCCTCGCTCCTGGGCAGCCTTCCCGGCAGCCAGCATCCTTCCCAGAGCCAGCGCCTGGGCGAAACCACCAACCCTCCAGGCAGGGTCTGGGTGAAGATGTTCAGACCTCGAACTCCGGCTCCCTGGGCTGGTGTTGCAGCCCCAGTGGGTGCCGGGAGCCTCTGCAGGTGCAAAGGGAGCCTTGCAGAGGGGAAGAGGGAGAATGGTAGTTTTGGAGGAGAAGAGGTGGATCACGTTTTGGTAGTGGAGGAGGGAAGAGTTAGTAAGTGAGAAGGACCCTGAGCGAGTGCGATCCCCACGGGATGGATCTAGGAGGAGTCTTTTGAAATGGTTACCCATCGTCTGGCTGTTAGGAAAGCCTCCTCCTGCCGTCTGCCTGGAAGATCAGTGCTGGGTGCGCGGGTTGGCCGTGTGCTTGGAGCCTTCCCGCTTTGGCAGCAGCAGGTCCGTAGGACGCTGAGCTCCGGACACCCCCCCGGCTTGGCAGGATGCAATCTCAGGAGCTGGTGGTCATCGTACGGGATGATGCACCAGGAAAGATGGAAGCTCATCCTGCAGTGGGCTCTGGTAAGGAAGACTAGTGAGGTAAATCCATGCTGGTGCCGCACTTGTCCTTCAGAGTCCCCTGGGGAAAGAGGATACGGCCAAGGCGGTGGGCAGCGAGACCAAGCAAGCAGCGCAGAGGCATGACCCAACGACCCACCTGATACCTGATGCTTGGTGTGAGCTGCTCAGGGGGTCCCCAGTTCCCCCACCCGCCTTTCCTGGCCGCTGGCTCCCCTTCCCAGTGCTCAATGGCTTTTTCTACCTCCAGCCTTCCCACCCAGCCCTTGCCCCATGAAGGCGCCTGAGCAGCCTCAGGAGGGAGGAGGAAACTTTCCTGGACTTCCCAACCTCAGCCCCGGGGCTGTTCCCTGCACCCAAACGTCTGCCCATGTTTCCCCTCCTTCCAGGGCTGCTGGCTGCTGGTCCTGCCTGCTTACTGCCGGTTTGTGGCGCGTAATACATCGCTCCCTCGTCAAATTTGGGCGAAATCGCCTGGATTAACTCACCAAGACCGTCTGTCCGGGCTGTCCCAGCTGAGATGGAGATGCCTGCAGACCACTTGTCTGAACGTCCTGGGAGCTGGCAGGAGCCACGTGAGGGTGAAGGGCAAGAAGTGGAGGAAAGCAGCGTGTGGCACCCGTGAGCGAGTCCGTTCTCGGCAGAGGGAAAACCCTTCTGTGGGCTTCGTCCTCCTTTGGGTGGGAGCTGGCAGCCTAGAAAGCAGCTTGCCTTGGTCTGGAACCTCCTTCTTCCCTGTATGCTTCTCCACAGGACCGTGCCTTTGAGTTAGCATCTCCCTAGGTGATCACTTTTTTTCTTTCTTTTCTTTTTTTTTTTTTTTAAATAATTTTAAATGCATGACCAGCAATTCAAGAGAAAACAGAAGAAATGCTTATTATTGCTGAGGATCTCAGCCCAGCCGGAGGAGATGTGTTCCTTTTGTGTAACAAAGCATCCGTCAGGGAACAGTCATGCAAATTTCTTTTGCTTTTCTTATTTTTACCTGTTTCATTGATCCAGCGCCTCTAGCAGTTGGCTCGTGGAGAGGGAGGTTTGTTAATCCAGAGTCTGGCAAAGCCTTGGCTGGTGGAGGATGGGAGTTTGCTAAAGCTCCTGGCCCGGGGGGATGTTTTGTGCTGTGAGTGGGGACCGTGGCAGCGTGGGCTGGGACACCAGCCCTCCGACGGAGCTGGGAGAGGTGTTTGCTCTGGTCCCTGGAGTGGCTCTGGGAAGGCAGGGAAGCGGTCACCAGCTCTGCCAGAGCTGCTTTCCACCACGGGAAGGGACGAGGACCCTTCGTCCCACTGCTGGGACGGTCACCACCAGCCTTGGGTTCCTGGGTCATTAGCCCTGAGGAGCCAGTAAATGCGAGTTAAACCCTTAAAATCACAAGATGGGCTTAAAAAAAATCCATCTGGGTCTTTTCAGGACAGCTTTTCTCTGCAGTTGGGAGGTTTGGGGTCCTGCAGCTTGCAGTGGGGTGGGTTATTGCTGTTTCTTGTCAGAGAGAGGCGATTCCAGCCCGATTGCCAGCTCAGCGTCCACGGCTGTGTCTTGGGAAAGGTGGCAGGCTGCGGTTCGAGCCTTCTCCTTCATCGGTCTGTTCTTCTGGGAATGGAAAGTAGATGGAGCTGCCTGGGCAAGAGACAGAAGCCGGTGCTGTGGTTGCCGTGGAGGATCTTCTGCTCCGGTCAGGGGGAAGAGCCAAACCTCCCCGGCAGCAGGAGCGGGTCCAGCAGCCGGAGCCCGAGGAGCCACAGCACGAGGTTGTGGCTGCTGGTTGTAGCTACTCTCATTCCCTGTGTCCCTGCAATCCCACTCCTCCTCTTTTCTGCTGGGAGCATTGCTTTGTCCTTCAAGAAAATTTCTTTTTTGCTTGAATTGAGTATACTGGGGGTTTTCCCCCCAAAGCCCATCTGTGTGTGTCTTTGCAGGCCGGCTCTGGTTTGCGTGCGGGAGGCAGGGACCAAGCCCTCGGGCTGATGGCTCCGGATGAGTTAAGACCCGTGTGGGTGTCCCCGCCACGTGGGCTTGTGTGGCTGTAGAAGAGCCACTGAGCAGTCCTGCTGCTGAACGAGCCGGGGAGACACCTCATTAAAGCAATTTTGGAGATATTCATCCAAACAGAAATGTGAATTTATTTTGCTCGCCCTGTCTTTCCTTCGGCATCCTCTTCTACGACTCTCCCAGCAGATGAATTTACTGGTAGGAAGCAGAAAATCCGGGGATGTCCAGGGGCTCTTGGCTGGAAATGGAATCGAGTGGTGGAAACCCAACAATCCGGTGCCTCCTCTGCATCCATCCGCTCGCTTCTGCATCGCCTCTGGCAGCGGGGCCCGTTGCAGCTCTGGGTATTTCTTGCATTACAGATGCTAAATAATCATAACAACACCGTGTCTTCCCGAGCCGCGGACTCATCCTGATGATGATTTTTCCTGTCGTTTCAGGTATCGCCTCCTTTCCCCGGGCTTTTCCTCAGCCCAGCAACGACTTGTCTGAATAATTCAACTGAAAATTCAGGATCACAAATAAATACGGGATAATTGCTAACAGCTCGCAGACAATCCACTGCCAGAGGAAAGCTAAACTCCTGGTGAATTATTTATCCGCTATGAATTATTCGCTCGGCCCTGTTACGGAAGAAAAGCTCCTTCCCAACCTTTGCCTGCCAAATGGCCTGGCTGGGGGCGACTCTCCTGGTGCTGACTCAGCCCTTTCCCCACGGCTCCCGCTGCCTGCCTGCCTGCAGCTCCTGCTGCCTGCATCGCTTGGCAGGGAAGCAGCTTTGGGGAACTGACTCCTGCCTGTGAGGTTCCTCGGCTCCTCCGTGGACCCACAAGTGTGGGGCAGAGGAGTCTGTGTGCCAAGCCCCGTTGGGACCTGACTCTTCTTTTTCAGCCGTGCTGGAGTCGTCCTGCTTCCCCACGGTGTGGCCAAGCTCTGGCATCCATCCCATCAGGAGGTGAAGGCATCTTTCTGATGGGGTCTTGCACCCTGTGCAGGCAGGAGTCCCTCCGAAGCAGCCTGCCTGCAGGATGAGTGTCCCCAGCTACAGCCCCTGCCCGCAGGCTCTGCCTGCACCTTAGGGAGGAGGTCTGGAAAGCATCAAGTCCTTGGGAAAAGGGCAGCTGGGCTCCGGAGCGCTGCAGCCCACGGCTGAGCCAGACCCCATCCTCTGGTGGCGGCACCAAGGAAGGTCCCTCATCTCTGTGCCCGGTGTCACAGACGGTGCTGCTGAGTGTTTTCGGTGCGTGGAGAAGCTCTGAGCAAGCGTGTCTCTTTTGGGGAGCAACGTGGGGGTACCCCAAGGCAGCCCCAGACGTGCTGCTGGGTGCCTGGGTGGCTCCCAAAGCTTTGGGTCGCGCTTGCGTCCTTCAGGGCGGGTACGAGGGTCTTACTCCCAAACCATCCTGTGGCTGCAGAAATACATCTCCCCACGGCAATCACACGCTGCCTTACGATGTGAGCCTGAGCGGCTGCAGCGGGGGGAGAGGGAAAGGGCTCCCTGAGTGCTCTTCCCACCAACGAGCCCTGGAAAAAGCAGCCGGTGTGGGGATGGGGGCAGGGATGGGGGCAGAACAGGGAGGCAGGCTGGGGGGTTCCTGCGGGGCGCTCGCTGGCTGGAATGCGGTGACACTGCGAGACAGTCCGTGAGGATGGCTCTCGGCCCGCTCCGCAGCCAGCGCCTCGGGGCTGAACCAGGCGCCTGGGAGCTCTCCCCTGGCCGTGGGTGGTGGCCTCTGCGGAGCAGGACTCATGGGCAGCCCACTGCTCGTTCCTCCCCTCCGGGAACGTGGATAGGAATTGCCCTCAGAGGTGAGGAGCCGCCCGTGTGGGCTCATCAATCTCCATTTGCTTCCAAAAGAAGAAGAAGAAAAAAAAAGATTTAGGAGAAAGATCAATATTCAAGAGTCTGTCTTTTTTTTTTGTTGTTTGTTTAATGTGATCCTCTGGGGGTGGGAAACTCGAGGCAGGTACTGGGAATTAATCCTCCGGGCTACCTTGATGTAAATCAGGAGGAGGACGATGGATTTATGGGAGTCGTGCCTGATTTACGCTCCCCTGTCTGGTCCCTGCAGGTCAGCGTGTGCCCCTGGGGAGGCAAAGTGCCGGGTGAGGACCAGAGCCACCACCGTGCCTCCTGCCACCAGCCCCCACGCCAGCATCCTCCTGCAGCCGAGCTGGGACTGGGGCTGCTGTGGTGTGTTTGGGTGAGTTTTCTTTGCTTTTTAAGCCCAGTTCAGGGAATTTAGGTATTTTTGCTTTGCCTCTTGCTGCTGGTGTTCAGCAAAGCACGTCTGCTCAGGCAGCAGTCCCAAAGTGTGGTGATGCCCCGCTGGGGGCTGACTCTGACTTGGTGGAGAAAAAGGCTTTCGAGTCGCTCCCGGTGATGCTCTCCCCCCTCCATCCCTCCTTCTCTCCCATCCTGGGAGCCGGTGAGACTTGCTGCTGGTGGGGTTGGTGTCTCCATGGAAGAGGGGGACACTCTGCCTTGGGAAAGCTCTTCTCTGAGGGCTTCGAAAGGCTCTGGGGGTGGTGATGGGGGGTGCTTGTCCCAGCTTTGAGGCTCCCCTTACCAAAGCATCCCGGGTTCCCGGCCGTGGCGGGGCTGGAGCCGGCGCAGGGGAGCTGTTGTTATTCCTCTCATGTAGCAGGAAGGATTTCTGCGAGTGCCATAAACCCATCACGTGGGCAGAGTCTGGGTGAGCTCTAATTGCTTCTATTTGCATAATGAGGCGAGGCTCAGCATCCTGCTGATATTTGAAGGAAGAAAATCAAAATCAGCTCTAGATAAACAACTCTTCCCCCCCTCACTCCATCCCTACCCCCACTTCTCGTTTGCGTATTTTCTCCCTTAATGCAGGTTTTTCAGCTCTTTGGTCTTCTCAGGAGTGTGGGACCCCTCCCTGGGCAGCATGGGGGGCTGTGGGGTGTGCTGCCCCTCTCTCCTGGCCGCAGTGGTTTGGGGGCTTTGCCCAGAGCTGGCGGTGGGGGACGTGATGTGGAGGTGCCTGAACGGGAGCTGGAGAGGATCGGGGTGGTCTTGGGGATGGAAACGTGGAGGACGGAGCTGGGAGCCCCCAGGCTCTGGGTGGCAGCGGGGCCTGGTCGTGGCGTGGGGCTGTGCGGTGCCAGAGAGTCTGTGGCCAGCGTGGGGCTGGGGGGTTTCCCCGAGTGGGAGCCCAGTAGATGTCACTGCAGCCTGTGTGGGGACAGTCCTGCCTGGGGGACACGGGCCAGCCGGGGCACAGTCCTGCTCACAACCCCCGATGCTGGTCCTGGGGTGTCCTGCCATCTTCTGGGGACCTGCCAGGGACGGGATGGGACCCTTCCTCACCTGAGAGCCCCCAGGGTGGCAGGAAGGGCTTCGCTTGCACCCCAGGTGTTGCTGGCTGGGGGGATGCTCCTGCCCCGGGGCCCTCGGAGCACCTGGAAGAAGGTCCAGAAGGACCTGGAAAAGGGGGTGACATGCCCTGACTGGGCTGTGACACCAGCCCCTGTCCCCAGACGTGCTGCCCCTCTGTAAGCCCTTTTCTCCAGTCACCCACAGCCCAGGGGACCAGGAGCATCCCTGCTCCTCCTGTCCCCTCCGGTCCCCACGGTTCTCCTCAGCAGCCAAACCCAGGTGTCCCCTTGGCCCTGGGGGGAACCCTGGGCATCGCCAAGGCCTGCTTGGCACCCCCGGCTTTTGGGACTTGGAGGGGCTGTTCACCTGATCGCAGTGCCGGGGGGTTTGCACCCTTCGCCCCGGGAGGGACAGTGCCTCACTCGCTTGAGGCCGGGCAGCAGACTCTGCACAGGAACATATGTCCCTTCCCTGGGGAACTGGGTGAATCGTCTCCTTCCTCCTCCTCTTCCTCCCCAGCACATGGGCTGGTATCCTCTGAACCCTTCGCTGCCCTTCGGGGGAGAAGTTCTGACTCCAGATGTTTCCCTAAACGAGAACCTTCTGCAAACGGTGCCGGTTTATTTTCATATCAAAAGAAAACGAAAGGGCCGTTACGATGACGATTAATAACGTTTTTGCAGCCTGTGTGTGTGGTGGGGGCAGCCGGACGGATGGGATAGCGGCGGGGCAGACGGGCAGACGTGTGGTGAAGCCGTGTCCCCCCCCCTCCACCCCCTGCTCTCTGGGTACATCATCGGGCTGGTTTGCTCTGGCCAGCTCCAGCTCCATCTTATCTCAGCCCTCCGGGTTGGGGATGGGCAGCGAACGCCCCGTGCCTGTGCTCTCCCCTCCTGTCCCCAGCCCTGGTGGTCCAGGGACAAGCTGGGGTGGGGGAGGACCAGGACCCCTGGGAGCGGGAGCTGTGGCCCGGCAGCAGCAGGAGCACGAAGCGCCTGTGCTCAGGGATGTGCAAGGGTGAAAGGACAGGGGTGAGAGGAGAAATCTCTCTGTACGGGGGGTACCGAGAGCAAGCCCTTGTCTGAGCGGCTCCCGTGCCCCCGCTGGGGCTCAGCCACTCGCTCCAGGTGTGACCGAGGAGACCCGAATCACTGCCGCAGCCCAGGACCCTGCCTGGAGTGGAAGGTCAGCACCAGCCCCCTCCTGAGCCAGCTCCTGTTTCTGTCTAAGACCAGTCTCTTGCTGGGATGCTCTTGCTGCTCCTGTGGTCCCCTCCAATGCAAGCCATTTCCTCCCCCCCAACTCCTATTTTACTCGGGCTGCTGACACCCCATGAGCTCAGGCATCGTCAGCTGGATCGGATTTAACGTTTGCTTTCAAAACAGCAGAGCTCTGTGCCTCCAAAGCCCCCACCATCCCACCTGCTGACCCCAGCCCGCGGACCGGCGCCTTCGCTCATCCTTTTTTTTTGCTTTCTTGGCCCATCGGTGTTCAGGGACCTTCACCCTGCAGTGGGGCTGGAAGGACGGGGACAGAGCCAGCTGCCAGCGCTCGCTGTTCCCTCTGCTTTCCAGCCCATGCCAAACCCGTGGCTGGGGTTGCCATTTGCATCCCCACCCTGAACCAGGAAGGTATCCCCTTGCCTTGGCCCTCGTGGTGTGCGAAAGCCCTTCCTTGGGCCAGCGTGCCAAACAGGAGGGGAGCAGTGAAGCTTCCCCCGTCCCTTCTCCCCATCCTCTCCTCATCCTGAGGGGAAGCTGAATGGGGCAGGATGGAGAAAAGGAGGAGGACCCTCAAAGGCAGAAAGAAAGCCCCCCAGCAGCTCTTAACGGGGGGGAAGTCAGGGAACAAGATGGGAGGAGAGGTTGTGAGTATGGCATAGCCCGTGCCTGCAGCAAGCGAGCGTGTGTGTGTGTGTGTGTGTGTGTGTGTGTGTTTGCACGCCGGCTTTCCATCAGGCTGATGAAAGGACCAGGAGCTCTTGAAGCCGAAGCCAAGGCGAGTAACCTGTGGCTGTCCCAGGGGTGGTGGTGGGGGGAAGGCCTGTTTACTCAAGAGCAGCGGGGATGCTCTGCCAGGAGCCGGGGCGGTCGGCTCTGCGGTGGTAACAGCTCTGCGAGGGGGGATGCTGGCTGGGCAGCTCCGCCGTCAGCCCCCAAATCAATGGTCTAGGGGGATGCTTTGGATGGGGGTGCAGGGTGGATGGGGGTCTGCCCGCTCCCTGGGTCCCCGTGGCTGAGCAGGGGGTGCTGGGGCTGGTCCCCGCTGTGGTGGGGCTCTCCGGGGCTTCGGTGGAGCCAACACAGCCCAGGCACCAGCTGGGAAGCAGTGACTTCATGTGGGCCTGGATGAAGGGTCTCTACCCCAGGCGAGGGGTCTCTGCTCCCTCCTGCCCCAGCAGCGAGAGGGTTTTTCCTCCTCCCATGCAGACAAGAAGCTCCCATTGCCGTTGCACAGCTCTTTTACCTTGCCTAGGATCTTGCTTGCACCCCACCTGCAAATTTCCAAGGGCTTCCTGGGCTCCCTTGTCACCCCCATGTTGCGTTTGGGATTTGTATTTCATTCTTATTTATTTCTTCATAGGTTTGTCCCTGTCATTGCTGCCGTTCCCGGCCCAGCTTTCCAGCAGGTTTGCTCTGCAGAGAGCTGCAGGTTGGCTATGAAATATGACAAAGCGTTCATTTAAATGCACACCATGATGTCGGCGAGTCCATTAGGGGAATTAATTTGAATGGTTGGCATTTAATAAACAGCCTCGTCCCTCCTCTCCCCCTCCGCCCCCGCCTGCCGCCATCTCGGAAGGGTTAAAAGGAAACCACATGTGGATATCGGAGGGAATGGGGGGGAGCAGGTATCTGGGTCTGGGGGGGTGGAAATAATAAAAGAGAGCTGGTGTTGTAAGAGGAATTGCAGTTTGTTTTGTTCACGGTAAAAAAAAGCACATGTGGAAGGGGGCCAAGCCGAGCAGTTTGGGTTCACAGGGTGTTTGGTGCATGAAGAAAATAGGGGGATGAAACAGCGATGGGAACCGGGGAGGACACGCTCCGGCCGGAGGGTCCCAGCCTGACTGCAAACACGCTGGGCTGGGGGAAGGCGAGGGGGTTCGAAGGACGTTTCTCCCCATATGGTGTGTATTACAAGCTCCTTTCTAGTTGTAAAGATTAATTTAAAGCCTTTCTCACCTCCCCCCCATCCCTCTTTCATTGACAAATGAACATCTGGGCTGAATGCTGCCCAGATCCTAATCAAAGCATTTTTTCAGGGCCGTTGTCTGCCTTTATGGCTATCTGCTTTTCGGATTCTCTGCAGTTTCAATGCACTTGGCAATTCAGCCTGTAAATACCCCTCTCTGGGATTTATGATTCAGGCAAATGTGATTTTTCTCTTTGCCTCTTGATTCATTTGTTTGGTTTAGTTTAACGACAATTTCTTGATGCGCATAAGTTAGGGCACGAAGGGATTTCCCCCCACCCCCACCCCCCTTCTTTGCCGTTGGTTATTAACAATTAGCAAAAATGGCTTTTCTGGGGGCTACGCTGGCTGATGGGGGGGGCACGGGGGGGCCGAAGCCAGCCCTGAATCCCTGAGGAGCATCCCCTGGTCATCCCAAACCATCTGTTTTTCTGACAGAAAGCTTGTTTTTTGAGGTTTTGCCGGGAAAGCAGCTTTCCGTCAAAGCGAAGCCGAGCACTTTCCACGATGCTCAAGGGCTTCACCGCCGGGGAGAGGCAGCGCGAGCCACAGCTCCGTATGGAAAAGCCGTTCGCTCCCCGAAACGATGCTCGAGCTGCTGACTGAAAAACAGGGAGTGCTGCGGCTGGGATCCCATTCCCATCAGACTTGTTTTTCCCTGCAAGCTCCAGTTTGGGAGTTAAAGGTTTAATATCTAAAACCCAGCTGGGATGTTGAACGCTGTTTGTCGGGTCCCAGGTGCTGTAGGAAAGGACGGTGCTTGAGCCAGGGCAAAAAAGGCAGAAAAATCCCTTTAGGGCAAATGCAGGGAGTTGCAGGGGACGTGGTGCAGGGTCTCCTGTGTTGGTCCCCGTCCCTGAATGAGAGGAGAGCTGGGAAGCACAAAGGTGGTGGTTTTGGGGGTATATTCAGAACATGTTCATTCCTGCAGCAAATCTGCCTCCTCACCCTCGGCTTCCCCTTCTCTCTGGCAGAACGGCGAGGCCAGTTATTTACCCCAATGGACGCCTTAATTAAGGTGTATGATTTCAGGCCATTTAAATCATCAAGGAGAGGTCTTGTTTATACAGCAAGTGCACGGGGTAATGGCAATATTAATTAAAAATGTTCTCCTAAGTGAGATAAAAAAATCACCGCGGTGGAAAGCGCTTTGCTGCTCCTCCTCGGCTCTCCAGGACGAGGGGTAACCCGAATCCCGGAGCCTCCTCTGGTGATGCAGGGTTGGGTACCATCCATCACCCCGACCCTCTCCACCCAGGGATGTCGCTGAGGAAGCCGAGCTTTGGCTGGGAAACCGGAGTAGGTTGGAGCAGTTTTGAGCAGATGCGGATAATCCCCCGTCACAGACACTGGACCTGTTCTTCCCAAGAAACTCTGAATTTCCCACGAATATGACAAGCGAGGATGCAGCAGGTAAGTCCCTGGAAGTGGATTTGAGGGCATGAAGAGCCAGAGCCAGACTCCTGATGGGTGTGGGGCTGAGGTGTCCCCAGCACCGACCCTGGATGAGGATGGCCACCCGTGCAGAGCTCTGGAGGTAGGGAAGCACCTTCCTGAGCATCCAGAGGAGGCTCTGGGGTGATTTTAAATTTCTTGGCCTTTTTGCTGCTGATTTTTAGATCGCTCAGCACCTCCTGCCTCTTTTTCATCCCTTTCCTCCTTGATACCCCTCCAACCAGCAGCGAGCGCAGCCGCCGACCACGGCTCTTCCCAGCAATGCCACCGCCGCCCGGTCGGTCCCAAGGTCAGGGTGAAGCCTGGTGTCGGTCCACAGCTGAGCCAGCACATCTGCGGGGCGAGAGCGGCCACCGGCAGCCCCGGGGCGAAGGTGAGGTGGATTTATGGGGTTTCATCTCGTCGCTATCGATCGTCGGGGCCACCTCAGCGGGCAGAGGTGGGATGGAGGGTGAGATGTTGAAGTGCATCGTGGCTGAGGAGGCCTTTTGGGGTGGGGGAGGAGGGAGGCGCTGGTGTCTGGAGGTGCTGGGGAGCCCTCCTCGATGTCCCCATGGAGGAGGGTGTGATACCCAGCAGCCGTGTCTCCAACCTCATCCCTAACCCCATGCGTCGGGAGGAGCGGGAGAGGGCAGCTGCAGCCGGTGCCCCGCTCTGAGCTGCTGCTGAGCAGGGATTTGCAGCTGAACTCTGCTCAGAAAGTCGCTCTCAGCCTTTTCTCATTTCTTTCTGGATTTAAAGCAGCTTCCAAATTCCTGCGCAGCCAAATCCTGCCTGGGGCTGCCAGGAAACCCGGCCAGCAACAAGTACGTGCCGTTTCTGTACCCACAACACAGCCAGAATTGCTGTTATTCTGCGGGTGACGATGATGGGACGGAGCTCCGGCCCTCCCGAGGATGCCATCCCATCCCTTCCCAAGCTGCAGCCGGCACCCTGTCTGGGTGCTGCCCCGGGGAGGGCGGTCAGGGCTGCGGTTGCCTCCCCTCCATCGCTGCCTTTTTATAAACCAAAAAAAAAAAACCACCCCACCCCAAATTCCCTAAACTTTACCCACTCGCCCTCCCCGTAACCTCCCGCTTTCCCAGCGCGTCGGTTTTATCCGCTCCCGCCGGGATTTACGATCCCCGGGATTTCCTGCGTTGCCTTTCAACGCGCTCGCCTCCTTCCCGCCACCGATAAATCAAACCTGTTTGTTTTCGGTTGCTCCTTCCCTGTTTTCTTTATTTATTTCTATTTCCCGAGGGTTTTGGGGGACACTGGAGGCGCGGGGGACAGCAGCAGAGCGATGAAGCAGCCCCGAGGCCACGGTGAGGGCACACGTTGGGTCTCCATGTGACATGTCAGTGGTTGGGGAAAGGGGGGGGCGGGTCAGGAAAATCCTGCGCTGCTAGTACAGACTAAACACCGCTCCTCGTGTCTAAACACCATCAGGATGCGGCCCCGAGCCTGGAGGCCCTCAACACTTGGGGCTTTCCATTGAATCCATCCCAGCATGACCACAAAGCAATTTTACTGGCAGCCTCGGGGAAGCCCCCCGGCAGGGTCAGGCATCCCGAGCCGGCCCGGGGCCGAGAGCGGCGCAGCGGAGGGGAGCGGGGCTCCCCACGCAGCATCCCCCAGCCCAGCATCCTCCCGGCCACGGCAGGGACGGGGAGCCAGCTCCGGGCGAGCCCACCCGTGGGACGCCTGATCTGGTCTTTCCACTGGTGACTCACGGAAAAATACTTGTTTTGCAGCGGCCACTCGGCGTGACGGGTGTTTCTGCCTTTGTGCCTTGCTCTCCCTTTTTTTTTTTTAAATTTTTTTTAAAGATCTTTGGTATGAAAACATCTGGGATCCTGACCTTCCTGCGGAGCTTGCCTCACCTGAAGGCATTTCTTTTTCCCCCTGCATTTGTGCAGGGCTGGCTGTGCAAACCACACTCCGTCGGCCGCCGGGGAAGCAGCCTGGTCACGCTCCCAGGGTTGAATTTTTTGGGGATTATTATTTTTGAGTGGCTCTTATAAAACAGCGGAGGAAGCTTGGAGGGTTTCCACTGCCCCATGCCAGCTCCTTGCGTGCTGGTTTCGGCATGCCTGCCAGCGCCGCCGGCTGTACCGGGCCCCCCTGAATCCTCTCAGCAAGGTTGGTGACACAGCCTGGGGTGACGGGGATGGGGTGTAAGTCAACCCAGGTGTTTCTGGATGTCCCCAAAGCCGGGCAGGACGGGACGAAAGTGGGACCTCACCACATGGTTCAGCTCCTCGCTGCCTTGTAGGGAGGAAGCTGGATCCGCTTTTTCTCCCTCCCCATCCTTCAGGGGGCAGGGATGGAGCACGGCCCCTTCCCAGTGGGATCAGCCCATCCCAGCCCCAGCCGGTCACAGAGGGAGCCCGGGGCAGCTCTATATTTAACTGAATTGGCTTTATAAAATGTTTTTTCTTGGAAGCGGGCACAGAGAGTGATGCTCCTCAGTGCTCGTCTCCGCGAGCTCTCCCTGCTGACTTACCACACCTTCACCCTTTTCTCCCAGGGCACCGACCCTGCCACTGTTCTCTGGAAAGCAGATTGTTGTGGGTTATTTTTTGGGGGGTAGTGGTTTCGTTTGGAAGCTGGGATGGAAAATTATTTCCAACCAACCCCCAAATTAGAAACAGAATAATAATAAAGCGCCTTGTTTTGGAGGGGGTGGTGTGTGTCATCCCGCAGCAATGAGAAGCTCGTGCTGAAAAGGAGCAAAGAGCTGTGATTTATTTTTTTTTTAATGCTACCCAAAGGACAGAGTTGGCTCCGGGATGCTGCTGTCGTTCCTTTGTACCCGTCGATGGGGACAGCTGAGCCGTCGTGGACAGGGGACACCCACAGGTGGGTACCCTTCCAGTGGTGGGGGGACACATATCACCCAATTTGGTTGTCCTCACGCTTGTTTTTGCGGAGAAAAGGGGATTGTGACGTGCAGGTTTCTGCCCTGCTCTTCCCGAGGGGGTTTGGATGGAGAGTTGATGTTAAGGGGTGGGACAGGAGCCAATGTTTTGCCGTGCTGGGCTGCAGGGAGGCGCGAGCAGGCGATGGTTTCTCCTTCGGATTTTGATTTTCTCAATGCGGTGGATTAGAAGGGTTTCGCTGTGGGTTGCTCTCTCTATGGTCCCTATCCCCAAAAAAACATCAGGTCCTATGAAAACTTGGTCAGACTCTTGGAAAGAGAAGTCGTGCCAGGGCAGTAGCCAGTTCTGCCTGGGACGGGCTTGTCCCTGTGGTCGCCGGCCACCACAGCGTTGCCAGAAAACTCTTAAAAGTAATATCTGTTAAGAATTGCAAGGGATTCTCCCCGGGTGTGGGAGCGGTGGCTGCTCAGGGGCTCAAAGACCCGATTTAAAGGCTGAACTCCTGCTGCAGAGGTGCCTTCACCCCGCTGTATTTCTCTCCCCGTTGGGTGTAACACATCATGCGCCCAAAAGCGGTGCCTGAACCAGGGTGCCCCATCTGCCTTGGGGGTGCCTCGGGGTGGGTTTTGGGGGGAGCGGTCTGCGTGGAGCCAGTCTCTGCAATTTAATAAGACACTTATTGTATGTTAAGTATCAACAGCTGATAGGAAACATGTGTCCCGAGGATTAACAGCCGTGTAAAAGATAAAGCAGTGAGTTAAACCTCCAAACAGCGTGTTTCAAACAACCCACCGCTGCTGCAATATGCAACGACCGGGGTAATGAGGAGTGGGATGGGGAAGGTAAAACGTGTATTGCAGATCACCGTGTCCCAATAACCTGGGGACAGGGCTGGGGCCGGGTTTTTTCCCAGCGAGGTGATGCCCAGGGATGCTGGATGGTGCAGGAGCAACGTCGGCTCCTTCTTGCCCCACTTCTCCCTCGTTTCCCAGCTCTCCCCCTTCTTATTTTTTTTTTTTTTTCCTGGGCCCCAATTTCTCCCCTGTTGAGGCAAACTCTTTGCCTAATTAGCAAAACGTGTCAAAGAAAATGATTAATGTCCCGGGAGGAGGTTTAGCTGCCTTTGTGCCGGCATTGCCTGACTTCTGCTCTTAAAGGTTTTATTAAAAGATAAGGGAGCTCGTGATGGGTGAGCGAAGCATGTGCTCTCCTGGGCGTTAAAGGGTCGGAGAAGGGGGGGACGCGGGGCGGACCGGGGTCACCCTCGGAGGGAGAGAGACGAGGGCTCGTGTTTCTCTGCCTCTGTGCGCGACCGTCACCATGGTGTCTGGCCTTGGCAGGGGAAAAGACATTAAAAAAATGGCTGAATGCCTCCTTTATTCTTCCAGGGGCAGGTAATTTAATCTCGTCAGCCAGGTTATGAATGTTTCTGTGTTACGGGGTTTTGCGTGGGTGTGTGCGCCGGGAGCAATGCTTTAGGGGGTCTCGGGGAGGGAAGCCTGGAGAGGACGAGGGCGGTGGGAGCACTTGTTATTTTTTTTAAATCATGAGCGATTCCAAAACCCGGCAGATACAGATGTCGGCAACCGCAGAGGCCTGAGCCACTCGATGCATGTCAGAGGGGTTGCGGGGGGGGGGGTGCAGCTGGCAGGAGCCCTCGGTGGGGGCTGCAGGGGCTGTTCCGCGAGGTTTTCCTCCAGCAAACAGACCTCTGGGCTTAATAAGCTATTTGTAAAACTCGCTCTGGATAAACAAGAGGCCGTGTGTCAGGCTGAAGGCAGCCTCGCAGGGCTCCGCCGCGCGGGGTGGGACCTCAGCACAGAAATATTTTCAAGATAAACAGAGGAAAATGAGTCCTGGAGGAGGCCGGAGCCGCTGGCAGCAGCACGCCGCTCCTCTCAGAGATATTTTGGGGCAGGAACTTGGCTTTCTGCGTGCTGCAGCTGAAAGATGCTTTTTTCTCTTGCTTCCAAAGGGAACCTCGCGTGCTTCTGACTCAAAAATAAACCTGAGGAGTGGTTGGCATTGAAGCCGGTGGTGGAGAGAGGTGCAAAGCCCGGGGCTTGCAGGGGAGTTTTGGGGTGAGGGTGAGGAGCTGGGACGCACGGCTGCTGGTGCAGGTTCCCCTTGGGCAGAGCTGCCCTCCCTGGGGAATCCCCGCGGGGCAGCACCCCGCGGCGAGGTGGCGACACTGGCAATGTCAGCAGCAGCGCCGCCTTGCCTGGCTGCTGGTGCCTCCTGCCCCCCGGCAGCTCCTCCGTTGCCCCACGCAGGTAGAGGCAGCGCAGTGGTGCCCAGGGCAGGATGCGGGCACTGCCCGGCCCTCTGCCTGGCCGGGGCTGGAGCTCGGGAAACGGGCTCAGCTCCATCCATCCATCCATCCCCTCCATCCCTCTGTCCACTCTAGCCCACCATTCCCACCATCCCTCCATCCTCTCCGGTCCTACCAGCCCCTCCACTCCCTCCATCCCCACCATCCCCTCTATCCCTCCATCTCCTCTATCCCTCCATCCTCTCCACCCCTCTAACCCTCCATCCCCACCCTCCTCTCCATCCCCACCCTCCTCTCCATCCCCACCCTCCTCTCCACCCCACTCTCCTCTCCACCCCACCACCTTCTCCATCTCCACCACCTTCTCCATCTCCACCACCTTCTCCATCCCCACCACCTTCTCCATCCCCACCACCCTCTCCATCCCCACCACCCTCTCCATCCCCACCACCCTCTCTACCCCCTCCACCCTCTCCACCCCCTCCAACCCCAGCATCCCCTCCACCCCCAGCATCCCCTCCACCCCCTCCATCCCTCCACCCCCACCATCCCTTCCATCCCACCATCCCTCCCTACCCATCCGGAGCTCCGGCAGGGTGGGACAGGGGACAGGGTGAGTGCCCTGGGGGCCAGCTGGGCTCTCACCGCTGCATCCCGATGGCGATGGCTGAAATGCAGCACCCAGGCCTGAGCCCCGGGATGGCCCAGCAGGGACTGGGGCAGCACCGTCCCGTCTGGACGGTGGCAATCTGCCGCCCCGGGAATGCTAAACTGGGCAAACTGGGGTGGAGGCAGCTGTCCCTTCTCCTTGCCCTGCAACCTTGCAAACCTCCCTTGGCCATGGGGCTCGGTGGTGGTGTCCTTCTCCCTTGTTATGTGCCCAGTCTGGAAACTTTGCAACTGCGGGGTGATGCCCAGCTTGGGGCGATGCTCGGCTTGGGGCACCACAGCTGGGACCCGCCGGCAGCCCCGGCAGCCGAGATCTCCCAGAGTGTGTCTCCCTCTCTTCCCCACCCCCAGCAAATTTAATTAAAAGTCATTCAGATTCCTTTGAAAGAAAATGTCATCCGTTGACACAATTACACTTTAACTAACCAAAGCTGTTACAGTTCCTATATATATTGGAATCAGACTGTCGTTATTAGTTCTAAGTAAGTAATTTATTCCCATTATTGTGTTCAAATTACAGGATATTACCCCCTGGGGAAATAATCCTGTTATTTGAAATGTAAAAAAGAATTCACATGGACAACAATGGATTCCTAAATGAACCCAACAACAGTCCCCAATCCAAGTGCGGCATCACTTGCCTCAGATAGAAAAATATAAAGTTGCTTTTAAAAACGCTCTTTTCTCCTCTCTTTTCCTGCTCCCACCCTAACAGAGGAAAATACTGTTCCTCTTCTTCTTCCAAAGCCTCTATTTATTGGAGGAATCCTGGATGCGCAGGAATTTGGTGGGGACCGTGGGGGTGGCAGATGTATATGCGTGCGTCCCCCAGTATTGTGGTGGTGGGAGGGGAGCCCCGGGATGGTGGGATGCAAGCGCCTGGCCCAGCTCGGGGGGTTTCTGCCGGAGCTGGGAACCATGGGCTTTCTCCGGCAAAGAGCTGCCGAGGCTCTTTGGAAACATTGTTCTCTTGATCAAGACCTTCAGCGAAGCCAAATAACAGCTTGTCTCTTCAACACCCAAACATAAGCAACAAATTTGGACCACCAAAAGGAAAAAGGGGGAGGGAAAAAAAAAAAAAATAAGAGAAAGAGAAAGAGGAGGAAAGAGGGAGGGGAGGGAAGAAAATCAGATACACTTGTAACCTGATTACAACAGCCAGCTATGTGTGCAAAATCACAATGCAGCTCTATAATTAAATCTCTCTTTCCCCCTCCTGCTGAGCTCTTTCCTCTAACAGGCACGGTACAAAAACAGTCGTTAGGACATCAAATTCCAGCTCCGACAAGAGGGGACTTTTTTTTGTCTATAGCTGCTCGGCTCGTCCTTAAGGAAATAATAATTATAAGCCCAGCGCTGCTGGCTGATGAGCTTTGTGGAGCAGAAAGGGCTCATCTTGTCCAACCGCTCCTTCCCCCGCTTGGGGCCGTGCAGAGGACTGGGGTGATGTGAAAAGAGGGGGGATAGCCCCGGGAGGCAGCCACGGACACCTCCTCCTTGGGTGGCGGGAACCTGAAACACCTCCGGGGTCTAACCAGGTGCTCGAGGGCTTGGAACCACAGGTATTTCTTCCCCTCTTGCCCCGCTGAATCCGTCTCACGTGTTTTAGCAGCAGCAGTTTGGTACCCGGCGTAGGCTGCGGCAGGGCAGGCGGGTGGGATCGTTTGTGGGTACAGAAGATACCCACGAGGGATGCGAGGAGCCAGCGGCTTCCTGGACACGGGGAAAACTCCTGCCGCGCCGCTTTCCCAAGGGTTTCTCCTCTGCCTGGTGCTCGGCTTCCCCATATGGTGGCCGCAGATCCCGGGTGATGGGGGGATGCGGACGGGGCCGGCTTGACAGCCCCCCAAAGGGCACAGGGAAAGGAGCCCCCAGCACGGCGGCTGCCGGGAGGGCAGGGCTGGCAGCCTCCCCCCGGCCCTGCCTGTTAAGGACTTTATTTTCTCTGCGTTCGTCACGGCGGGCTATTCCCATCCCTGTGACACCCCGCACGTGCTTTTGCTGGCAGCTGCAGGCTGGATTCGGCCTTCGGGACCCGTTTCCTCGCGGGCAGGTTCCTGCTTGCTTCTTCAGGGTATTTTTGGGAACAGGTTGTACATCCCATCTTCTCTTCTGCCGGCAAGTCGGGGCGGGGGGCGGGGGGGGGGGATGTGTTGAGCTTCTTGCAATGACGGTGCAACGACTTGGAGAATAGTGGGGAGGCAAAGGAAAAAGCCTGGCATGGGGGGACCCCAAAATGGGTCCCAGTAGGCAAGATAACTACCACCAAGGTAGGATTTAGCGATCGCGCCTCGTCGTGGCCGGTCGGCGGGTGCAAGAAAGCAAGAAAAGCACACGCAAGCTTTGCAACGCGCGGTGCGCGACACGGAAATTCAGATGCTGTTCCAATAAAGCTGTGGATGTTTGGTTTTAATGGCAATTAACAGCTGTTAAAAGGCGAAAGATCTATTCTAATAATACCTAGAGCTTCTGGTGCCTTTCATGAAAGGATTTGAAAATACATATGTGAGTGTTAATTTTAAGCCACGGTAACGTACCCCGGGGAGGTGGATAGGTTTACCTTGTTTTCAGGCGGGGAAGCCGAAGCAGGCCAGGGCACGGTGCGGGGATGAGCATTTAATGCCGGTAGTGAAATCCCTGCCTGGCTCTGGAAGAAGGATGGGATCAAGCCGGGGAGCAGCCAGCAACATCAGAGCAGTTTTCACCGGTATTTCCCTGGTCTTTTATTTTTTGGAGGGGGGGTGTGTGATTAAATTGGTGCAAAACCAGAGGCACTTGCGAGTTTAACCTTCAGCGGGACCCCAGTGCTGAGGGGGCACGTAGGAAATCGTCTTTCCCTGGGAGATGCTGCAAATCTGGATTTTCCAGTTCCTGGAGGGCTCTGCTTGTTTAAATTAGAAGCAGATAGGAGAGGTGAATTTTAAGAAGGACAGAGCAAAGGCACACAAGTATGCAGTTAACTTCTAAACTTCTTTCTCTGGATCTCCCGCTGAGTAAACGCTTTAGGAGCTTCAAACCACAGCTTTTAATATCTCCTTAACATGCCCTGCGATTCCTTCCCCCCTGTCAAAACGGCAAGAGCAGCTGTGAATATTTTCCATTTTAAAATGGTTTGTATGCATACAAAAGTACCTGCAGCTCCTGTGGGCCGGGCTACGGAGAAACGCTGAAGCCAAGGGTATCTATTTTATATGAATCCTCAAAATAGCACATGCTGCTGCTTCGCGCCCGCTCATGTCCTGCATCCAGGAGGGTATTTTTGATTTAACTGACAGATCAAGGGAAAAAGTCCCAAATTCACTCAGTTGATACAGAAGAACTTGTCATTCGGAGCTCAGCATTCCCGTTCGTGGGGCCGTAGGATTGTTTTAAACTCACAAATGCAGAACCTGTATTACTGGGGTGTTACATGGGGATTGCAGATTTGGGGAGGTTTCCCGTGCACGTTTCTCCGCTAAACCACATTTTTTTTTCCGCTGAAAGGTATAACTGCCATTTCCGTGCCTTACAACCAATTTAGCAGCCGGTCCGTAGCCAAAAAAACGCAGGCAGTAATTACAGCTTTGGGATTCGCGCTCCTCTCAAAGCTCTCTATGGGTTGTGCATGTCAGCCCTGCTCCCTGCCTATTTTTTTTTTTCCTGATCTTGGGTGGAAAAAGCTTATTATTGTGTAAAAGGGGGGGAAAAAAGAAAAGAAAACCTCCCCGATCTATCAAAGAGGCAGTCGAGCTGCGACAAAAGCCCAGGACTAAGGGCTTCGTGGAGGCTGGGAGAAGCACAGGGCACCCAGCACGGGGCAAGTCCTGACATGGGGGGCAGGGGGTCCCAACTCAGGGGTTTGGGGTTGGGCAAGGGAGCGTGCAGGTGGCAGAGCGGGAAAGCAGGGTGGGTTTGTGCGTACGCCCCCGTCCTCCCGTGCAGGGCGGGGAAAAAAAACCCAGCGGGTTTTATTTGGACTTGAAAACCCGCCGGCGGTTTGGGGGATGTTTGGCTTTCCAAACCCCAGAGCTGCGGGATCGGAACCGCTGTGAACAGGGGACACCCCCCCCCCCCCAACCACGTCCCTCTGTCCCTCCCCTGGCCCTTCTCCCACGCCATGGGTCAGTCGGGCCGGGATGGTGTGAGGGTGCTGCAGCCTCCAGCTGCTCTTGGGCACTGGGTACAGTCCCTGAGGGGGGGATTTCTTGGGGGTCCCATCCCCCCCCCGCCCCCCCCCCCGGCCCCATGCAAACCCCGCAGCCAGGCTGAGCGCAGGGTTTATAATCAGCCAGGATTTATGGAGAAAAACGAAATCCCAAGCTGTTCTGGTCATTAATCAGGAATTCTTCACTCGGTTCCCAAGCTGTTTCCCCAGGGATCTCCTCATCGGGACCCTCCCACCCCGCAGCCCCCTCCCCACGGACGGCAGCTCTTTCCTTGCAGGCAGGGGGGCTGGGGTGGGGAGGGACCCCGGGCTTTTGACTTATCCAACCCCCCCCCCCATCGATGAATAAATCCCCCAGGATTCATCGGAATAAACCCCAGCAGGGACCCCCCTTGCCTTCAAATCCCACCTCTGCCCTGCAGGGTTTTATTTGGGGGGGGGACGGGACCCCGCTGTGGGACTCGGTTCTGGTTTTAAGATGGGGGGGGGGGGGGATATGAAATCAGGGCAAAGCTTTGCCGACGCATTGGGATCGTCGCCGTCCGTGTTTTAATGTGATTTATGTCTGGTTTTCTAAATCCAGCACTGACTGCACGCTTTAAATATAGTTCCCAAAACAGCCTGAAAACCGCGTAGTGAGCACGGGGGCTGCCGGGGGGTTATTGGGGGGTGGTGGGATACGGGGGGGGGGGGGTGTGTCCCAGCAGATGGCCAGGGACGGGATGGGGGTCCAGCGACCCTGCTCCCAGCCTGAGGGTGCAAAGCTGAGCGCTGGGTTTCCAGTGAACGAGGGAGTGTGCGTGTGACCCCCCCCAACCTTGGCAGCCCCCCAAAACGGGGGAAGATGAATTGGGGGGGGGGGGGGGGGGGGTGTGTCAGTTTGCTTTGCTTCCCAAGCCTCCAGGCAGAACCCCCCCCCCAGGCCAGCCCCCCGCCCCGTCCTACCTGCATCCCCGGGGAGGGGGGGGCAATGCCTGGTGTGGGGCTGGGGGCTCCGCAAATCTCCGCCGCCTCCTGCCCGCTCCCCTCCGCCTCCGCGGGGACGGGGAGAAGAGGGTCGGCCCGGAGAGAATTTCGTGTTCTACTGAGGGCGGGGGGAGGAAAAAAAGCAAGAAAGAAAAAAAAAAGGAAAAAAGAAAAAAAAGGAAAAAAAAAAAAGGAAAGAAGGGGAGAAAAAGAAAAAAAGGGGGAAAAGAAGGGAAAAAAAAGGGAAAAATGGGAAAAGAAGGGAAAAGGGAAAAGAAGGAGAAAAGGGAAAAGGGAAAAGAAGAAAAAAGGAGAAAAGGAAAAATAGGGGAAAAAAGGAAAAAAGGGAAAAGGGGAAAGGGGAAAGGGGGAGAAGAGCAGAAAAGGGGGAAAAAGGGGAATAAAGGGGAAAAAGCGGGAAAAAGGGGGAAAAGGGGGAAAAAGGGGGAAAGGGGGGGAAAAAGGGGGAAAAAGGGGGGGGAAAGGGGGGAAAAGGGGGGGAAAAGGGGGAAAAGGGGGGGAAAAAGGGGGGGGAAAAGGGGGGGAAAAGGAAAAGGGAAAAAGGGGAGAAGGGGGAAAGGGGGGAATTGGGGAAAGGGGGGAAGGGGGGAAAGGGGAAAAAAGGGGGAAAAAGAAGAAAAAAGGGGCAAAAAGGGGAAAAAAAGGGGGAAAAAAGGGAATACGGGAGGAAAAAAGGGAGGGAAAAAAGGGAAAATAAATACAAATAAGGGAATAAAACACAAGGGGAGATGGAGGGCGAGGACCCCGGCGCGCAGGGCGGGCGGGGGTGCCCCCTCCCCGGGGCTGGGGGCGGCCCGAGGGCGGGCGGCACCGTGGGAACCTGCCGGGAGCCCGGGGCACCGGTACCGGGGGGGGGGGTGGTGGGGAGCGACGCGGTACTGAGCGAGCGGCTGCTTGCGGGGACCCCCCCCCCCTATTTTTTTTTAATAAACTCGGTTATTTTTGAAGGTGTCCCCTGTTCGGGAAAAAGAGGTGGGAAATGGTGGGAAAATGGTGCCCGCCCCCAGGGCACCCGCTGCACCGCGCCTCGGAGCGAAAATAATAAAAATAATAAAAATGTGTATATATAGATATAAGGGAGGGGTTTGGCGTTTCTTTTTTGGGGGGGGGGCTCGGTGCTTTGCGGCAGCACTGCTCCAGCCCGGAGCTGCTGCTACAAGATGGCTCCCGGCCGGGGGAGGAGGAGGAGGAGGAGGAGGAGGAAGGGCCGGAGCCGCGGGGGAAGGGGGGGGCCCGCCACGCCCGGCGTTTTTATTAGCATTTCCCTGATTTATGGCATGCCAACCCCCCGTCCCGGGGACAGCGGTGGGGAGGTCCGGGCGTGAAGGCATTAAACATTTATAAAATATGCTTTTAAAGCCACATAA